>NW_019507378.1:0-684 GCF_002814215.2 Seriola lalandi dorsalis
CGAGGACACAACGCCAAGGACACAGAGGACTGACACAGTACACAGAGTACACACAGTGTACACACTATAGACAGTACACACAGTACACAGAGTTCACACAGTGTACACAGTATACACAGTACACACACAGTACACACAGCGAGTACATCCACAACCGTTCTTATTAACACAGTTTGATTGACAGCTGAAATCAAACTGACTCCCAAACATCAGCATGAACTCTGAGCTGTCAATCAAACTGTCAACAACACATCTGTCAGCACAAACCAGAGAACTGGTCAGCAGCTGATAACACAGGATCAATAGGATCAATACAAATCCTCATATCACTTAATTTGTCACTGAGTTTCTTTGTTCCTGAACTGTGTCAGTTCAGATGAAAACCCTTCAGGACAACACTTCCTGATCTGTGCTGGTGTTCAACAGGACCAACCAGGGACCACTAGAGACAACCAGGGACCACTACAGACAACCAGGGACCAATAGAGACAACCAGGGACCAATAGAGACAACCAGGGACCAACCAGGGACCAATAGAGACAACCAGGGACCAATAGAGACAACCAGGGACCAACCAGGGACCAATAGAGACAACCAGGGACCACTAGAGACAACCAGGGACCAATAGAGACAACCAGGGACCACTAGAGACAACCAGGGACCAACCAGGGACCAATAGAGACA
>NW_019507380.1:0-793 GCF_002814215.2 Seriola lalandi dorsalis
AGACAAGAGGATGAGGAGGTGAAAAGAAGAGTGGGAGGAGGTGAAGACAAGAGTGGGAGGAGGTGAAGACAAGGGCAGGAGGTGGTGAAGGCAAGAGGAGGAGGAGGTGAAGACAAGAGTGGGAGGAGGTGAAGACAAGAGGAGGAGGAGGTGAAGGCAAGTGGGGGAGGTGGTGAAGGCAAGAGGAGGAGGAGGTGAAGAGAAGGGCAGGAGGAGGTGAAGACAAGAGGAGGAGGAGGTGAAGGCAAGTGGGGGAGGTGGTGAAGGCAAGAGGAGGAGGAGGTGAAGAGAAGGGCAGGAGGAGGTGAAGACAAGAGGAGGAGGAGGTGAAGACAGCTGGAGGCCTGACTCCTGCTCACCTGACTGCACTCCCCAAAAGCACATATCCAGCAGCCAAGTAAGCAGGGTGATCATCAATGACCCCGGGTGGAGAAGGGGGGGCGGTACAGGGCTACAAAGGACAGGTTTCACTTGGGATGCATGCAGGTGGGATGGATATGCAGAGAGGGGAACAGCACAGGGATTAATGTCAGATGATGTGGCAGTTATAAAATCAGGATTTGACCACAGGTCTAGACATACACCAGGTTTAGACCTGGTCTTGTTGTATACAGTTTCTGGCCCAGACACTGCGGCCTTTCTACTCTGCAGTTTACACGAGTCTAAAGTCATCAATTTGACTCGAGTTTGACTCAAATCCAAGTCAAGTGACTTGAGACACACCTCTAGCTGTCACACCAGAGACCGGGGTTCACCTCCAGAGTCCTGTCCTGTCAAAAGTACGTTGGTTAAG
>NW_019507381.1:0-993 GCF_002814215.2 Seriola lalandi dorsalis
AGTCATAATATAGTAAGGCATAAAAAGTCATAGTATAGTAAGGCATAGTAAGATAAAGTCATAAAAAGTCATAGTATAGTAAGGTATAAAAAGTCATAAAAAACGTCATAGTATAGTAAGGCATAAAAAGTCATAGTATAGTAAGGCATAAAAAGTCATAAAAAACGTCATAGTATAGTAAGGCATAAAAATTCGTAAAAAACATCATAGTATAGTAAGGTATAAAAAGTCATAGAATAGTAAGGCATTAAAAGTCAAAAAAAAAGTCAGAGTATAGTAAGGTATAAAAAGTCATAGTATAGTAAGGCATAAAAAGTTAAAAAAAAGTCATAGTATAGTAAGGCATAAAAAGTCATAGTATAGTAAGGCATAAAAAGTAAAAAAAAAAGTCAGAGTATAGTAAGGTATAAAAAGTCATAAAAAACGTCATAGTATAGTAATGCATAAAAAGTCATAAAAAGTCATAGTATAGTAAGGCATAAAAAGTCATAGTATAGTAAGGTATAAAAAGTCATAATATAGTAAGGCATAAAAAGTCATAGTATAGTAAAGCATAGAAAGTCATAAAAAGTCATAGTATAGTAAGGTATAAAAAGTCATAGTATAATAAGGCATAAAAAGTCATAGTATAGTAAGGCATAAAAAGTCATAAAAACGTCATAGTATAGTAAGGTATAAAAAGTCATAAAAAACGTCATAGTATAGTAATGTATAAAAAGTCATAAAAAGTTATAGTATAGTAAGGCATAAAAAGTCATAGTATAGTAAGGCATAAAAAGTCATAAAAAACGTCATAGTATAGTAATGCATAAAAAGTCATAAAAAAGTCATTTTATAGTAAGGCATAAAAAGTCATAATATAGTAAGGCATAAAAAGTCATAGTATAGTAAGGCATAAAAAGTCATAAAAAACGTCATAGTATAGTAATGCATAAAAAGTCATAAAAAGTCATATTATAGTTAGGAATAAAAAGTCATAGTATAGTAAGGCAT
>NW_019507383.1:0-632 GCF_002814215.2 Seriola lalandi dorsalis
CTACAAAAATGATAAACAGTGTAAGATGTCCCAACACAAGAGGTAGTTGTTGAAACACCTGTGTGGGTGGATTATATGTGTAGGCCCTTTAAAGCTGCATTAATTGTTTGTTCATTATTGATTTGGTGTTGGGTGGGTTGGAAATGAGGTTGATAAGAGGAGGTGTTGATCCTAAAACCAAAATGATGAACTGAAAGAAGCTAAAAATATTGGGTCAGGCTTCTCTCTGGAGCTCTAGCAACAACAGCTCAGTGAGCCAATCAGAAGAGAGGAGGCTCTGAGCCTCTCTCCTGATTGGCTGAGTGTTTTCTGAGTGAGCTAATAAAAATATAGCAGATTTCAGGTAAAACACTCAGAGAAACCAAATCCTGCAATGTTGGATTGTGGATCCAGGTGGGCGGGGCTTGGGGCATGGCTGAAAGCGGTGACTGCTTTGTTGTGACATCACAAAGTTTCACAAGTCCTGACGGCTGGTTTTAAGGCTCAGTTTCTGAATACAGGCTGTGTGCATTTCTCTGTGGACTGAGGCTTTGATACTTTCACAGTATTAATATAGAAGCTAGAGCTGATCTATAATCAAACAACACATGGACAGAGACCTTTGTACTATATAGACCTTTAATATCCAAAAC
>NW_019507384.1:0-841 GCF_002814215.2 Seriola lalandi dorsalis
CATGAAGTATCAGGCGAGGACTTGCAGGAAGACTGAGAGTTGTCTCAACGTCAGCTGCAGTGGCAGACACCTGCAGGGAACAAATAAATACATGCAAGATTTTTAAGATGAAAAATTATAAAAAGGTAAATAATTAGTAAACAGAGAAAGAAAAAAGAAAACTTACATCTGCAAGAAGGATCAGCCCGGTTAGGTCCTCTGCAAAGTGTGCCACCTCATTGTCTTCACCATTAGAGAAACATGCTTCACATCTTTGTTAGTAGGTTTTCCCCTGAAGTATTGTGTGATGGCTCGTCCACATTCCTCCACACTGAGTCCTAAGCTACGAAGCATCGATGTCTGTGAGCAACTCAAAGTGTGTGTATATAAATACCTCGGCGGGAAAAGAAAAGGCCGTTTGCTTTTCAGGAGGAAGGAACATCAGGAGGAACACCAGGAGGAAGGAACATCAAGAGGAAGGAACATCAGGAGGAAGGAACATCAGGAGGAACACCAGGAGGAAGGAACATCAGGAGGAACATCAGGAGGAACATCAGGAGGAACATCAGGAGGAAGGAACATCAGGAGGAACATCAGGAGGAACACCAGGAGGAACATCAGGAGGAACATCAGGAGGAAGGAACATCAAGAGGAACATCAGGAGGAAGGAACATCAGGAGGAAGGAACATCAGGAGGAACATCAGGAGGAACACCAGGAGGAACATCAGGAGGAACATCAGGAGGAAGGAACATCAGGAGGAAGGAACATCAGGAGGAAGGAACATCAGGAGGAACATCAGGAGGAAGGAACATCAGGAGGAAGGAACATCAGGAGGAACATCAGGAGGAAGGAACATCAGG
>NW_019507386.1:0-844 GCF_002814215.2 Seriola lalandi dorsalis
AAATTCTGATTCTGACTCTGATTCTATACAATGACTTTTTATGCCTTATTATACTATGATGTTTTTATGACTTACTACTACAAAACAATATGTAATAATATATTAAGTATATTAAGGCATAAAAAGTCATAAAAACGTCATATTATAGTAAGGCATAAAAATTCATAAAAACGTAATAGTATAGTAAGGCATAAAAACGTCATATTATAGTAAGGCATAAAAAGTCATAAAAACGTCATAGTACAGTAAGGCATAAAAACGTCATAGCAAAGTAAGGCATAAAAATGTCATACTATAGTAAGGCATAAAAAGTCATAAAAAAGTCATAGTATAGTAAGGCATGAAAAGTCATAAAAGCGTCATAGTATAGTAAGGCATTAAAACGTCATAGTATAGTAAGGCATAAAAAGTCATAAAAATGTCATAGTATAGTAAGGGATAAAAAGGTCATAGTATAGTAAGGCATAAAAAGTCATGAAAACGTCATAGTATAGTAAGGCATAAAAACGTCATAGTATAGTAAGGCATAAAAAGTCATAGTATAGTAAGGCATAAAAACGTCATAGTATAGTGAGGCATAAAAAGTCATAAAAACGTCATACTATAGTAAGGCATAAAAACGTCATGAAAACGTCATAGCAAAGTAAAGCATAAAAATGTCATACTATAGTAAGGCATAAAAAGTCATAAAAACGTCATAGTATAGTAAGGCATAAAAACGTCATGAAAACGTCATAGTATAGTAAGGCATAAAAACGTCATGAAAACGTCATAGTATAGTAAGGCATAAAAAGTCATAAAAACGTCATAGCAAAGTAAAGCATAAAAATGTCATACTATAGTA
>NW_019507387.1:0-4708 GCF_002814215.2 Seriola lalandi dorsalis
GGCACAGGAGAGACATCAGTGAACCAGAGACACAAGCGGCTTCCTCAATCTGCAGCCAGAGTGGGGGGTGGTTACTGATAGAGCACCAATGCAGCATTGTCCTGATGTTAGCTGACCAATAATAGACTATAAAGTTAGGTAGAGCTAAGCCACCTAAATTCTTGGGCTTCTGTAAAGTGTCTTTTCTAATTCTGGGAGTGCTTTTGTTCCAAATAAAGTGTGTTATAGAGTTATCAATTGAGCGAAAGAAGGTTTTGGGCAGGAAAATGGGTATACATTGAAAGAGATATAAAAACTTGGGTAACACATTCATTTTAATGCAATTTATCCGACCCGCTAAGGAGAGGGGCAAGATAGACCAGCGTTGGAAGTCACCGGACATCCTTGTTATAAGGGGAGAGAAATTACGATTGAATAATTCTGAATAATCCTTAGTAATGCAGATGCCTAGGTATTTAAAGTGACTCTGGGACACCTTGAATGGTAAACTTGAGAGGGGATATGTTAAGGCTGCAGAATTAATTGGCATGAGTTCACTCTTCTGAAAATTTAGCTTATAACCTGATATTTGCCCAAACTCTTTCAGGACTCTCAACACTACAGGGATGGATCTATCAGGATCAGAGACATAAAGTAAAAGATCATCTGCATACAAAGATAGTTTGTGTTCCGTGCCACCCCTTGAGATCCCAAGCATTTGACTAGATCTGAGGGCAACTGCTAAAGGCTCAATAGCGATAGCAAACAATAAAGGCGAGAGTGGACAGCCCTGTCGGGTACCTCGGTAGAGAGGGAAATAGTCAGAAAAATCATTATTTGTGTGAACACATGCAAGAGGAGAAGTATATAAGAGTCTAACCCAAGAAATAAATGATTTACCAAAACCAAGTCGTTGCAGCGTGTAGAACAGATAAGACCACTCCACGCGATCAAAAGCCTTCTCGGCATCCATTGAGATGACTAACTCAGGGGAGATAGAGGCTGTGGGGGAGTATAAGATATCAAGCAGCCGACGAACATTATGATAAGAATGACGGTCTTTAACGAACCCTGTTTGGTTAGTGGCAACAATGGTGGGCAGGACGCTCTCTAAGCGTTTCGCCAGCACCTTTGCCAGCAATTTGACATCAGCATTAAGTAGAGAGATGGGCCGATAACTGCTACAGGATAGCGGATCTTTATCCTTTTTAAGTATTAGAGAGATAGTTGCTTGTCTCAATGAGGGGGGCAGAATGCCATTTTGCATTGATTCATTGAACATGTTTAGTAAAAGAGGAGACAGGCAAACAGAGAAAGTTTTAAAAAATTCGGCCGGGAAGCCGTCAGGGCCCGGACATTTTCCGCTCTGCATAGACATCAGGGCACTTCTAAGTTCACCTATTGTGAGAGGTTTATCTAGATTGGCTGCCAAGTCAGAGTCAACAAATGGTAAAGGCAAAGAATCAAAAAACTGCTTAAACTGAGTCTCATCATCAGGGCTCTCAGAAGTGTATAAAGAGGAATAATAGTGCATAAATTGCGAGTTGATACATTGAGGGTCTATCGTTATCCCCATATCAGTGCTGATCTGGGGGATGTGTCTTGATGAAGCAGATTGCCGTATTTGGTGAGCTAAAAGTTTGCTTGGCTTATCTCCAAATTCATAATAATTATGCCGTAGTTTTAGAAGGGCCTTAGCTGCAACATCCGAGGCCAAACAGTCAAATTCAGATCTTTTTGTGAGCAAATCTTTAATTTGGTCGGGATCAGGTGAGTCAGCACATTTTAACTGCAACTCTGAAATCTCCTTGGAGAGGACTGAGTTCTTTTCCTTAGCAATTTTTCTCTGGTGGGCTGAATATGAAATAATTTCTCCTCTAAGAAAGGCTTTACAGGTCTCCCAAATGGTAGCTGCAGATACATCTGAATTGACATTAGTTGCTATAAAGAGATCAATGCGGCTGTTTATTTTCTTAATAAATTCATTATCAGAGAGTAGTAGAGAATCAAAGCGCCAAGGGGCGCGGAATGGGGGCTTACCCGGAAGAGAGATGTCTAAGACTACAGTAGCATGGTCTGAAATTACAATAGGATTATAAGAACAAAATTTAACAGAGGAGAGTAATTTATTGTCAATGAGAAATAAATCTATACGTGAAAAGGTGTTGTGAACTGGGGAGAAGAAGGAAAAACTTCTGGTGTCAGGATTAAAAAAGCGCCAGACATCAGAAATAGCATATTGTTCCATAAATACCCGAATTGTTTTAGCCGATTTAGACATGGCAGAAGGCTTGGTAGAAGAGCGGTCTAGTGAAGGATCAAGGCAGCAGTTGAAATCACCTCCTAAAACAAGCTGGTGAGAGTGCAAGTCAGGGAGAGAGAAAAATAATTTTTTGAAAAAATTATCGTCATCCCAGTTAGGCCCATAAACATTTGCAAATATAAGACTAATACCACACATTTTGCCTGTAATGATAATAAAACGCCCATTAGGGTCAGAAATAACTTGGGACACAGAAAAAGGAACGGATTTATGGATAAGAATGGCTGCTCCTCTAGCCTTGCTTGAAAAGGAAGAATGATACAGCTGGCCCACCCACCCCTTGCGAAGCTTAAGTTGATCTGATGGCCTAAGGTGAGTTTCCTGTAAAAAGGCGATTTTGGTGTTTAGAGATTTTAAGTGATTAAGCACTTTGCTCCGTTTGAAAGGTGAGTTCAGCCCTTTTACATTCCAGCAGGTAAGTCTTAATGCACTACCAAGCGCTGGTAGGGGATCAGATGAAACCATCAGGTAATGTAGTTATATAGGGACCCAGTGCAATAGTTAACCCTTATTATGCCCAAAGATACACCACCCAAACGGTCTAGGACTATAATTGGAATAAGCACCAAACTGAAAGTCACGTTGTGCATTGCAGCAAAAACACACCAGTTGAGGTAAAAAACATACAAAAAAAAAACCACACACCAAAACAAAACAGAAAAGACATCTACAATTATACATCCTCCCTCCCTCCCACCCCATCCTAGGCTTCCTACAGTCGCTGGCACGCAGGACAGCAACGAGCGGCACTCTGATCTACCGATCAGCCTATTAACTACTTCCTTACATCTTTGCAAAACTCCCACCAGGTAACACAGTTACAATGATTTCTAACCTCATGAAATGCCTCTAAGAACGAGAGGAAACAAGTGTGAAAAGCGTCCACAGCATTAGAGAAATTATGAATTACCGTCACTGCTAACTATGATGAACGAAATGACAGGGCTTTCAACTCACAGTCATTAGATGGCACGTCGGGGATCCGAACACAGAAACACATCTGTTTGATTTGGATATATGACATTTAGAAGGTTGCATCCTCCTGGAAAAAGATAGTTCTCCAACAGCTAAAACTGTCCACATGGCGGTAGGCTTACTGAAAAACACAAACGCCCAGTCAAATTGCCATGGCAACAAGAAGAACAAATAAACAAAAAACAAAATGATCGGACGGATCCCCAGTAACGTTACATGAGAATAGCAGCGCGGATAAACAGCATATTAATAGGTAATATGCATCTGATTACAAGTTCAGCACATACTTATCAGCCTCCGCAGGGGACCGGATCCAAACTCTCTCCCCACTGGGCAGAGTGATGCGGAGTTTAGCAGGGAAGAGGAGAGATGGCTTGTATCCGCGCTTGTAAAGTTCAGCCATCACGTCCTTATATTCCGCCCTCTGTTTCAGCACACCTGCGGTGTAATCCTCGTAAATTCGGATCTCGTGCTCCTTGTAGAACAGGTTACCTCGTTTACGAGCCTCTCGGATGATCAGGTCTTTAACTTGGAAGCGGTGGAGATGTATTGTGACGGGTCGGGGCTTCGAACCAGGCGCAGGCTTCGGTGCAAGGCTCCTGTGTGCGCGGTCTAATTCGGGTGGAGTAGTCAGGACCTCTGTGCCAAAAACATCGACCAAGAGTTTGGAAAAGAAAGCTGTTGGGCGAGGACCTTCCAGGGACTCCGGTAAGCCGATGATCCGTATGTTTTGGCGCCTGCTGCGCCCCTCCAAGTCTGCTAGCCTGGCCGTCAGCGACTCCTTGTCCTGCTTCAAAGATGTGCATACTTTCTCAAGTTCAACCAGCCGACGATCCACTTCATTGGTATTTTCCTCCAGTGAGCCAATGCGCTGACCGTGGTCTAAGACAGTCGAGTTCAAGTTGTCCAGGGTCTTGGATAGCTTATCAAATGACGACTTAAAATCCTCAGCCAAGGCTCTTCTATGTTCAGCTAGCAAAGCGCCAATATCTTCCATCGAGATGCTAGCAGGTGGCGAAAGAGCGCCTTTCTCTTGTTTTCCCTTTTGTTTCGACATTTTGTGGATCAGAATGTTAGATTAATTTTAAAGACACTTAAGCAATAAGAAAAAATATATAAATAAGAGGTTAGAAAAATTAGAAGTAAGTAGTGGTGGCGGGAGCGAGTTGCAAACACGTCTACTCTGCACGCCTCATACCGGAAGTCTAGAGATCCCACTTAATGTGAACGCTCAGATTTTTGATACACTCAGACAGCTTTAACGAGGGAAAGAGCCGATTCAGACGCTGGAAAAGTGGAAACAGCGCTTTACAACAGTATCGCATTCTCAGGTGTAGCTGATAACTTTATGACATGTAAACATGAAATCCATCATATTCTTCATGAATGCTACTCAAATAGACAGGAAAACCTATCCTGAAGTGTTCTGTA
>NW_019507389.1:0-665 GCF_002814215.2 Seriola lalandi dorsalis
ACACACACCAGCTGATTTTAAGAGCAGAGGGGACAGTACCCGCCATGTCGTTCACTCCAGTTATCCAGAGACCCCCCGCCCCTTATTTCTGAAACCCTTGAAAAAGTGAAAAGCAGTGATGTGATTAGATGGATGAGATGAGGTCTCGACCTGTGAGATAATGTCAATTATGATTCATCGCTAATCAAATAAAAGCGTTAACAGGAGCCTTGAAGTAGTTTACAGGTACCACCAGTACACATGGCCTGTGGACACAGCTGGACACAGCTGGACACAGCTGGATTCATTCAATTAAAAGTTTCTGTTCTGTCAGACACAACTGAAAACACTGTGTGTAAATCACTTCCTGATTCCGGGCGTTGTAATACAGAGCGTTACACGCTCAAACTCACTGTTAAACATGAATTGACAAACCCTGAGATCTGTAGCTTCCCTCTGCTAATAAGAGTCCAGCAGCTTCCTGTCAGATGATCCATACCTGCAGCCCCCCCCCCCCCCGCCCCCCCCCCCCCCCCAAAAAAAAGAGGGGGTCACCCCGGCTGTCTGCTTGCTCTGACGAGGAAGTGTGTGGGCACAGAAGAAGAAGGGACATTTGTTCAACTGCTCTCCTCATTACTGTCACTCAATGAGAGGGACTACTGGGCCGACCAACCCCCCCCCCCCCC
>NW_019507393.1:0-580 GCF_002814215.2 Seriola lalandi dorsalis
GACACACACACACAGACACATACACACACACACAGACACACACACACAGACACACACACACAGACACAGACACACACACACAGACACACACACACACACACACACACACACACACACACACACACACACACACACAGACTCATATTTTTTTCCTTGTTTTGTGTGTGTGTGTGTGTGTGCGTGTATGTGTGTGTGTGTGTGTGTACAGTACGCTTTGTGTATGGACTGAACTGAAGATTGAAAAGTGTCTTGTCATTAGATACTTAAATCTCATCAGCGGCAGTGAACCAATCAGCATGCAGTATGCTTGGACCAAGCTTCTAATAATGCTGGTGATTGGCTGTTTATTTACACGAACATGTTGGAGTAATTTAAAGAGACCGAGCTTCAAAATAAAACTTAAGTAAAACTCAGATTTGTACTGTAATGAGCTGCTGTGATTTTATTTTTGTTAAAATGGATTCGATAAAATTGGTATCGAAAAAATATAAAGAATCAATGTCAAAATCAAAGTATCAATATCAGTGATGATATAGAACAAACGACTGTCCTTTCAGAAATGTGTTAGAAAACAAATTAG
>NW_019507395.1:0-643 GCF_002814215.2 Seriola lalandi dorsalis
TTGTGATGGATGTGTGTTGTGTTGTGATGGATGCAGATGTTTGTCCTGTGTGTGTGTTGTGATGGATGTGTGTGGTGCTGTGATGGATGCAGATGTTTGTCCTGTGTGTGAGTTGTGATGGATGTGTGTTGTGATGGATGTGTGTTGTGCTGTGATGGATGCAGATGTTTGTCCTGTGTGTGTGTTGTGATGGATGTGTGTGGTGCTGTGATGGATGCAGATGTTTGTCCTGTGTGTGTGTTGTGCAGGAGCTGATGTTGTCTACAGGTATGTACAGGTGATCCTGTCCCCAGTGGAAAGGACCTTCTTGTCCTCAGAGTTGTGTTTTCATCAGTTAGTATTCCCAGTTTAAGCAGCTGCAGTGAAAAGAGAGAAACAACACAATAACATTTTTACCACTCCATTTTATTGCTTATTCATACCTTTACACTAACGGCCTGGTTCTATTTAGATCAGGAAAAACTGCAACTCCACACTGGATCAAATGTTCTTCACACGGATCAGCAGTTACAAAAGAAATCAATGACAGAGTGTTGACAGATTCAGAAACATGATGAAATTAGTAGATGACACTTGAAACCGTTTGTGACACAGCAGTTCTCCTGAAGCAGAAGTTCACTTTCATTTTTTTTGTTTTTTTTTT
>NW_019507396.1:0-547 GCF_002814215.2 Seriola lalandi dorsalis
GCAACAGGCCCGGATGGTGTGTGTGTCTGAGGCTGTTAAAGGACTGTGCAGCCCAGCTGGCTGAGCCTCTCCACAGGAGAGCCTTCAAACTGGGAGGGTCCCGGTCCTGTGGAAAACATCATGTCTTGTTCCGGTACCTAAAGTAGGACGACCTGCTGAGATAAATGACTACAGACCTTCACATCACACATCATGAAGAGCCTGGAGCGGCTGCTTCTCCACCTTGTGAGGCAACAGGTTGAACATGCACTTGAGTCCCTACACTTTGCCTCCAAGGAACATATTGGAGTGGATGACGCCGTCCTTTACATGCCCATTCTTACTTGGAGGAACCAGGTGGCGGCTCTTTTTCCTCAGGAAGCTCAGGTCCGTCTGCAGTGAAATGCTGCACATTTTTTATCAGTTTATGAGCTAATGGACACATGAATTTCCCAGAGGGAATAAATAAAGTATCTATCTATCTATCTATCTATCTATCTATCTATCTATCTATCTATCTATCTATCTATCTATCTATGTGAACACTGAGCAAACTCCATCTGCTGAG
>NW_019507398.1:0-626 GCF_002814215.2 Seriola lalandi dorsalis
ACCATCCAAACCTTGCAGGATTTGGTTTCTCTGAGTGTTTTTACCTGAAATCTGCAATATTTTTATTGGATCACTCAGAAAACAGTCAGCCAATCAGAAGAGAGGCTCAGAGCCTCCTCTCTTCTGATTGGCTCACTGACCTGTTGTTACTAGAGCTGCAGAGAGAAGCCTGAGAGAGGAGATGTGAAACTACACTGAGATGGTTTTTATATCTTCTGATGATTCAAAATAAAACACAGGGACCTGTCTCTCTCTCTCTCTCTCTGTCTCTCTCTCTCTGTCTCTCTCTCTCTGTCTCTCTCTCTCTCTCTGTCTCTCTCGCTCTTCACCTGTCACCAGTTTGTGTTGCTGTATGACATCACACACTTCTTCTTCATGAACCTACAGTGGTGATGTCACTGAATACACCTTGGTTGTGTGTCTCCCTGTTCTGTCGGCCGTGCGACAGTTTGTGATAATGAGTGTTATCTGAGTCGCAGCAGTGGCGGTGTGCGCTCGTGTTTGATCGGTTCAGCAGGTAGCTGTCATGCACAGGTGAGGTCAGCAGTGTGGCTCTAGTTTTAGCAGCTTTGCCTTGTTGAAATCAGACATGTTCAGTGAGCTGATGGTGTTTCTGTCTGATTAAG
>NW_019507399.1:0-543 GCF_002814215.2 Seriola lalandi dorsalis
TTCCACCATGAACCATCAGAACCAACCTTCAGTCTCAGCTGCTGCGTTTCCAGGACATTTCAGGTCGACCTGAAGCTACAGAGTTCTCTCCAGGAAATGTCCTGGAAATTATAGAGACCCTTAAGATAAGCTGAGACCCAGAGACAACCTGTCAGTCAGCTGGTGTCGATCAGCTGGTGTCAGTCAGCTGATGTCAGTGAGCAGGTTCACTATAAACTGATGTTCAAGGACAGAGACTCAGACAGGCTGTTTATATGAAACCTTCAGGTTCCTGATCAGATTTACATTCACTGTCATCACTGCTCTCCCCCCCCTCACCCCCACCCCTTCACTCTCTCTCTATCTTCTTAATTTGTTGTCAAGGAAACCAAAATGGAGGAGAGTCAGAGAGAGAGGATACGCCAGCTCTATGTCTCTCTCTCTCTCTCGCTATCTCTCTCTCTCTCTCGCTCTCTCTCTCTCTCTCTCTCTCTCTCTCTCTCTCTCTCTCTCTCTCTCTCTCTCTCGCTCTCTCTCGCTCTCTCTCTCTCGTTCTCTCCCCCT
>NW_019507400.1:0-583 GCF_002814215.2 Seriola lalandi dorsalis
GTGAAAGTATCAAAGCCTCAGTCCACAGAGAAATGCACACAGCCTGTAATCAGAAACTGAGCCTTAAAACCAGCCGTCAGGACTTCTGTAACTTTGTGATGTCACAACAAAGCAGTCACCAAGCCCCGCCCACCTGGACCCACCATCCAACCTCACAGGATTTGGTTTCTCTGAGTGTTTTTCAGCCAATCAGAAGAGAGGCTCAGAGCTTTTTCTCTTAGCCCTGATGTTTCCTGGAGAAGAGACTGAGAGTGAAGGGGGAGAGGATAAAGGACAGTAAGCTGGTCTTTGTTAGAGTCTGACCTCCCACCTGTTCTGTTTGCCACGGAGAAACAAGGAGCGGAGGATTTCTTGAAGAATTAGTGGGCAACTGGCACCAGCTCCATGGTCGGGATTGGCGAAGAAGACCAGGGCTGCGGTCGAAAAGTCAAAATAATCTCCTCTCCTAACCACTTCTCCTTGACCTTGATGGGAAAAGTCATGAGGTCATGGAAAGATGTAAAGGAGAATGTATAGGGACTTAGGGAAAAGGAAGCTGCTCTGTGAAGAGAACTGCTCTTACACTAGGATTTTTTTTTTTTTT
>NW_019507401.1:0-620 GCF_002814215.2 Seriola lalandi dorsalis
TGTTTCATTCAGCAGTCACTGTTTCATTCAGCAGTCACTGTTTCATTCAGCAGTCACTGTTTCATTCAGCAGTCATTGTTTCATTCAGCAGTCACTGTTTCATTCAGCTGTCACTGTTTCATTCAGCAGTCACTGTTTCATTCAGCAGTCACTGTTTCATTCAGCAGTCATTGTTTCATTCAGCTGTCAGTTTCATTCAGCAGTCATTGTTTCATTCAGCGGTCACTGTTTCATTCAGCAGTCATTGTTTCATTCAGCAGTCATTGTTTCATTCAGCAGTCATTGTTTCATTCAGCAGTCACTGTTTCATTCAGCAGTCAATGTTTCATTCAGCAGTCATTGTTTCATTCAGCAGTCATTGTTTCATTCAGTAGTCACTGTTTCATTCAGCAGTCAATGTTTCATTCAGTAGTCACTGTTTCATTCAGCTGTCACTGTTTCATTCAGCTGTCACTGTTTCATTCAGCAGTCATTGTTTCATTCAGCTGTCATTGTTTCATTCAGCAGTCATTGTTTCATTCAGCTGTCAGTTTCATTCAGCTGTCATTGTTTCATTCAGCTGTCATTGTTTCATTCAGCAGTCATTGTTTCATTCAGTAGTCACTGTTTCATTCAGCAGT
>NW_019507402.1:0-600 GCF_002814215.2 Seriola lalandi dorsalis
TAGGTTTGATAAGCAAAGTAAAGGAGCTATTTAAATCATTTACAATTACAGGACTAACCTACTTATTTATCATAAACAACATGGTCCACTCTTTCTTTCGCATGAAGCTACATATACATTTGCAAACATCTAACGCAATGTGACTTAAAGGTCCCATATTTACTTCTTCTTCTGTGTTTTATGTCAAGTGTTGATCCATAAGAAGATATACTTGTGGTTTTAAGAACCAAAAACCATCTCAGTGTAGTTTCACATCTCCTCTCTCAAGCTTCTCTCTGGAGCTCTAGTAACAACAGGTCTGTGAGCCAATCAAAAGACAGGAGGCTCTGAGCCTCTCTTCTGAGTGGCTGGCTGTTTTCTGAGTGATCTAATAAAAATAGAGCAGATTTCAGGTAAATACACTCAGAGAAACCAAATCCAGCAAGGTTTGGATGGTGGATCCAGGTGGGCGGGGCTTGGAGCGTAGCTGAAAGTGATGACTGCATTGTTGTGACATCACAAAGTTACAGGAAGTCCTGACGGCTGGTTTTAAGGCTCAGTTTCTGAATGCAGGCTGTGTGCATTTCTCTGTGGACTGAGGCTTTGATACTTTCACAGTAT
>NW_019507403.1:0-572 GCF_002814215.2 Seriola lalandi dorsalis
TGGTGGTCTGGGTGGTGGTCTGGGTGGTGGTCTGGATGGTGGTCTGGATGGTGGTCTGGGTGGTGGTCTGGATGGTGGTCTGGATGGTGGTCTGGGTGGTGGTCTGGATGGTGGTCTGGGTGGTGGTCTGGATGGTGGTCTGGGTGGTGGTCTGGGTGGTGGTCTGGATGGTGGTTTTCATGCCGTGATGTTTCTGACCTTTCTAACAGCACAACACTTTATCATCTCACTCTCTGTCTGGTCGAGAGACATTTGCTCAGAGTGGCTCAGAGAGAGAGAGAGAGAGAGAGCTGTCAGGGGAAATGAGGAATAGGTTTAATTAATTCAGAACGAACTGTAACACTCTCGCTCGCTCTCTTTCTCTCCTGCTGTCAGTCTACCTCTCTCGCCCTCTCTCTCTCTGTTATATAACTCTATTGAAGCTTGCTCTCTCCTCCAGATTCTCCAGAGACAAACACACTGAAGTGAACTGTTGTAGTGATGACAGCTGCTGTCCACGGTGAGACAGACAGGCAGAGAGACAGACAGAGAAACAGACAGAGAAACAGGCAGAGAGACAGACAGACAGACAG
>NW_019507404.1:0-828 GCF_002814215.2 Seriola lalandi dorsalis
CTATACTATGACGTTTTATGCCTTACTATACTATGATGTTTTTTGACATTTTTATGCCTTACTATACTATGACGTTTTTTGGCGTTTTTATGCCTTACTATACTATGATGTTTTTTGGCGTTTTTATGCCTTACTATACTATGATGTTTTTTGACATTTTTATGCCTTACTATACTATGACGTTTTTTGGCGTTTTTATGCCTTACTATACTATGATGTTTTTTGGCGTTTTTATGCCTTACTATACTATGACGTTTTGACGTTTTATGCCTTACTATACTATGACGTTTTTTGACATTTTTATGCCTTACTATACTATGACGTTTTATGCTTTACTATACTATGATGTTTTTTGACATTTTTATGCCTTACTATACTATGACGTTTTTTGGCGTTTTTATGCCTTACTATACTATGACGTTTTTTTTTCCGATTTTATGCCTTACTATACTATGATGTTTTTGGGCGTTTTTATGCCTTACTATACTATGACGTTTTTTGACATTTTTATGCCTTACTATACTATGACGTTTTTTGGCGTTTTTATGCCTTACTATACTATGACGTTTTTTTTTGCGAATTTATGCCTTACTATACTATGACGTTTTATGCCTTACTATACTATGACGTTTTTTGACATTTTTATGCGTTACTATACTATGACGTTTTTTTCACGATTTTATGCCTTACTATACTATGACGTTTTATGCCTTACTATACTATGATGTTTTTAGACATTTTTATGCCTTACTATACTATGACGTTTTTTGGCGTTTTTATGCCTTACTATACTATGATGTTTTTTGGCGTTTTTATGCCTTACTATAC
>NW_019507405.1:0-534 GCF_002814215.2 Seriola lalandi dorsalis
TGATGGAGTCTAACGTGTGAGAAATCCATCTGTTATTTCACTGTCACAACAATCAATATCAATCAATAATCAATATCTCCTGCTAATGTTCAGGTTGTAAGCATTAATCAAGCCCCGCCTGTGGGAGGAGTCACAGTAGGATTGAAGTCAGTACTCACGGAGCATGGAGCTTGGGGAACTTCTGCAGGTCGTTATCACTCAGGTTCTGTAGAGAGAGGCGGAGCCATGTGTTTAGACCAATCAACACCAACCAGTCGTTCTCTTTTTCCTGACATCTCCTAACCTCCTCCTTTCCTTCCCTACCTCTTCTTTCCTTACAGAGTGTCTGTCAGGTTGTGTGTCAGTCAGGTTGTGTGTCTGTCAGGTTGTGTGTTTGTTAGGTTGTGTGTCTGTCAGGTTGTGTGTTTGTTAGGTTGTGTGTCAGCCAGGTTGTGTGTTTGTTAGGTTGTGTGTCAGCCAGGTTGTGTGTTTGTTAGGTTGTGTGTCAGCCAGGTTGTGTGTCTGTCAGGTTGTGTGTCTGTCAGGTTGTGTGTC
>NW_019507406.1:0-523 GCF_002814215.2 Seriola lalandi dorsalis
ATCCTGACCCTGACCCTGACCCTGATCCTGACCCTGATCCTGACCCTGATCATGACCCTCATCCTGACCCTGACCCTGACCCTGATCCTGACCCTGATCCTGACCCTGATCATGACCCTCATCCTGATCCTGATCCTGACCCTGACCCTGACCCTGACCCTGATCCTGATCCTGACCCGACCCTCATCCTGACATCCAAGATCTGCTGGAGAGAAGACGGCTCACTCTGTTGGATTTACAGAGGTGTGACGTTCAGAGACACAAACCAACAACAGACAGGTTTCATTTAGTTGAGTCATTAAGTTAATGAATATTAATGAGTGACGCCTGAAAGTGAGAAGCTGCTGCCCGGAGGTCTTTGAAAACTGAGCTTTATTAATGATGATTAGCATCAAAGTTTTGGGTTAGTGTGCAGTTAGGTGCTGCAGTGTTGGAGCTGAATAAACGCAGGAAAGAAACAATGAAGGATCAGATTTTGATCAGCTTTATTTTAGCCAGTACCGGACCTTTAAATACGACCACA
>NW_019507407.1:0-897 GCF_002814215.2 Seriola lalandi dorsalis
CTACTATACTATGACTTTTTTATGACTTTTTATGCCTTACTATACTATGACGTTTTTATGATTTTTTATGCCTCACTATACTATGTCGTTTTTGTGACTTTTTATGCCTTACTATACTATGACGTTTTTATGACTTACTATACTATCACGGTTTTATGACTTTTTATGCCTTACTATACTATGTTGTTTTTGTGACTTTTT
Organism: Seriola lalandi dorsalis; assembly: GCF_002814215.2. Classification (NCBI taxonomy): domain Eukaryota; kingdom Metazoa; phylum Chordata; class Actinopteri; order Carangiformes; family Carangidae; genus Seriola; species Seriola lalandi. Next base: position 202 of record NW_019507407.1, read on the forward strand.
ATGCCTTACTATACTATGTCGTTTTCGTGACTTTTTATGCCTTACTATACTATGACGTTTTTATGACCTACTATACTATGATGTTTTTATGCCCTACTATACTATGACGTTTTTATGACTTTTTATGACTTTTTATGCCTTGCTATGCTATGACGTTTTTATGACTTTTTATGCCTTGCTATACCATGACCATTTTATGACTTTTTATGCCTTACTATACTATGAAGTTTTTATGACTTTTTATGCCTTACTATACTATGACATTTTTATGCCTTACTATACTATGACCGTTTTATGACTTTTTATGCCTTACTATACTATGACCATTTTATGACTTTTTATACCTTACTATACTATGACGTTTTTATGACTTACTATACTATGACTTTTTCATGACTTTTATGCCATACTATACTATGACTTTTTTATAACTTTTTATGCATTACTATACTGTGACAATTTTATGCCTTATTATACTATGACGATTTCATGACTTTTTATGCCTTACTATACTATGACCGTTTTATGACTTTTTATGCCTTACTATACTATGACGTTTTTATGCCTTACTATACTATGACGTTTTTATGCCTTACTATACTATGACGTTTTAATGACGTTTTTATGCCTTGCTATACTATGACGTTTTTATTACTTTTTATGCCTTACTATACTATGACGTTTTTTTGACTTTTT
>NW_019507408.1:0-1003 GCF_002814215.2 Seriola lalandi dorsalis
TGCCTTACTATACTACGACGTTTTCATGACATTTTATACCTTATAATACTATGACGTTGTATGCCTTACTATAATATGATGATTTTATGACATTTTATTCCTTACTATACTATCACATTTTTTGCCTTACAATACTATGTTTTTATGACGTTGTACGCCTTACTATACTATGAGGTTTTTATGACGTTTTAATGCTTTATTATAGTATGACATTTTATGCCTTACTATTTTATGACGTTTTTGTGAAATTTTTTACCATACAATACTATGACGTTGTATGCCTTACTATACTATGACGTTTTTATGACGTTTTACACCTTACTATACTATGAAGTTTTAATGCCTTATTATGGTATGACATTTTATGCCTTACTATATTATGACGTTTTTCTTACGTTTTATGCCTTAATATACTATGACGTTTTCATGCCATTTTATGCCTTACTATACTATGACGTTTTTGTGACATTTTTTACCATTCAATACTATGAAGTTGTATGCCTTACCATACTATGACGATTTTATGACATTTTATACCTTACTATACTATGACGTTTTTATGGCATTTTATGCCTTACTATACTATGACGTTTTAATGCCTTATCATGGTATGACATTTTATGACTTACTATATTATGACATTTTTGTGACATTTTATGCCTTACTTTACTATGACAGTTTCATGCCTTATTATAGTATGACATTTTATGCCTTACTATACTATGACGATTTTATGACATTTTATACCTTACTATATTATGACTTTGTATGCCTTACAATACTATGACATTTTTTGCCTTACTATACGATGACGTTTTTACGCCTTACAATACTATGTTTTTATGACGTTGTACGCCTAACTATAGTATGACAATTTTTTGACATTTTATACCTAACTATATTATGACGTTTTTGTGCCTTACTATACTACGACGTTTTCATGACATTTTATACCTTATAATACTATGACGTTGTATGCCTTACTATACTATGATGATTTTAT
>NW_019507409.1:0-1326 GCF_002814215.2 Seriola lalandi dorsalis
AAACGTCATAGTATAATAAGGCATACAACTGTCAAAAAATATTATACTGTATTAAGGCATAAAATGTCAAAAAACGTCATACTATAGTATCGCATAAAATTGTTAAAAAACGTCATAGGATAGTATTGCATAAAACATCATAGTATAGTATGGCAAAAAATGGCAAAAAACGTCATAGTATAGAATGGCATATAAACGTCAAAAAACGTCATAGGATAGTATGGCATAAAACGTCATAGTATAGTATGGCAAAAAATGTCAAAAAACGTCATAGTATAGTATGGCATAAAATTGTCAAAAACCGTCATAATAATAATATGGCACAAAAATGTCATAGTATAGAATGGTATAAAATTGTCAAAAAACGTCATAGCATAGTATGGCATAAAACTTCATAGTATAATATGGTAGAAAATGTAAAAAAAACCGTCATAGTATAGAATGGTATAAAATTGTCAAAAACCGTCATAATAATAATATGGCACAAAAATGTCATAGTATAGTAAGGTATAATAATGTCAAAAAACGTCATAGCATAGTATGGCATAAAACGTCATAGTATAGTATGGCAAAAAATGTCAAAAAACGTCATAGTATAGTATGGCATAAAACGTCATATTATAGTAAGGTATAATAATTTCAAAAAACGTCATAGCATAGTATGGCATAAAACGTCATAGTATAGTATGGCAAAAAATGTCAAAAAAGTCATAGTATAGTATGTCATAAAATTGTCAAAAAATGTCATAGTATAGTATGGCATAAAATGTCATCGTAATGATATGGCAAAAAATTGTCAAAAAACATCGTAGTACAATATTGCAAAATTGATTTGTTTTTTTTTTCATGCCTTTATTAGACAGGATAGTAGATAGAGACAGGAAATGGGGAGGCAGAGAGAGGTGGAATGACAGGCAGCAAAGACTGTCCAATGTGGGACTTGAACCGGGGCCAACTGCAGCGAGGACAATAACCGCTACATATGGGGCGCCTGCTTAGACCATTACACCACACGACATCCCAGTTGAGCGAAATTGTGAAAAAACGTTATACTATAGTATGGCATAAAAATGTCAAAAAACGTCATAGGATAGTATTGCATAAAACGTCATAGTATAGTATGGCAAAAAATTGTCAAAAAAAGTCAGAGTATAAAATGGCATAAAAATGTCAAAAAACGTCATAGGATAGTATTGCATAAAACGTCATAGTATAGTATGGCAAAAAATTGTCAAAAAAAGTCAGAGTATAAAATGGCATAAAAATGTCAAAAAACGTCATAGGATAGTATTGCATAAAACGTCATAGTATAGTATGGCAAAAAAT
>NW_019507410.1:0-848 GCF_002814215.2 Seriola lalandi dorsalis
CCTGCCTGTCTGTCACCTGCCTGTCTGTCACCTGCCTGTCACCCTTCTCTAACTGTATGTGTTGTCCTCAGGTGTGTGTGGTGTGTGCAGTGTGGCTCCGCCTCCCCCGGGCTGCACTGTGATTGGCAGAGTAACTACAGTCGCTGTGGACCGTGTGCCAGTCTGAGCCGCTGTCCACTGTGTCAGAGACAGTACACACAGGACGACCTTATACTGCTGTGTCAGCAGTGTGACAGGTACCATGCACAAACAAGCACACACACGCACTCAACTCAAACACACACACACGCACTCAAACACACACACACACACACACGCACTCAAACACACACGCACTCAAACACACGCACACGCACTCAAACACATACACACACACGCACACGCACTCAAACACACGCACTCAAACACACACGCACTCAAACACACGCACATACACACACACACACGCACTCAAACACACACGCACTCAAACACACGCACATACACACACACACACACATGCACTCAAACACACATGCACTCAACACGCACACACACACACATGCACTCAAACACACATGCACTCAAACACACGCACATACACACACACACACACACACACACACACACATGCACAGCAACAGCAACAAGTGACAGTGTTGAAACTGGGGACTGGATTCATTTATCTACACACATTTACATTACCTGTGTGTGTGTGTGTGTGTGTGTGCTTGTGTGTGTAGGTGGGTACATGCTGTGTGTCAGGGTCTGACCACTGAGGATGAGGTGGAGGTTGCTGCTGACGAAGGCTTCGACTGTTCGCTGTGCAGAACACACAGCCGCGGCTCATACGGTAACATCACACACAC
>NW_019507411.1:0-565 GCF_002814215.2 Seriola lalandi dorsalis
GATCAAATAATATAATCATGATCCCATAGGCCTCCAGGAATTGAGCAAAACAAAGCAAGTAAACCAAGGTGGGGTGAGGCGGCGCCTTTTTCCAAGGTTTATCTGAGGGGAGTCCCACAGTCTCAGACTTTGACCCCTGCATTTCACCAGATAAACTAAAAACCCCAAAGACATACATAGAGATCATTCCTCCATGCACTTGGATGTTCATGTGTGTGTACGTGCATTAGTGGTTGACATGAACCCATATTCAATATGTAGTCTGAGAGGAGAATCATGCATCGGAAGCATACTATAGTATGCTATATATATATATATATACTGTAGCTATATGTTGACTATATATGTTGAATTTCACTTTTGTTATATCACTGCATTGTAGTTTTCAATGATTTCTGTTGTTTCTGTAATTTGACCACATCCCCAAATCTCAGGATTAAACTTGTGACCACAATGTAACCAGAAAGATTTAAAAAAAAAAAAAAAAAAAAAAAAAAATCCAAGAGGTAAAAAAAGATCAGACAGGAAGAGAACATCGAGTTGGACATCGAATGAATAACATTGA
>NW_019507412.1:0-733 GCF_002814215.2 Seriola lalandi dorsalis
AAAATGGCACAAAACGTCATAGTATACTAAGGCGTAAAAATGTCAAAAAACGTCATAGTATAGTCAGGCACAAAACGTCACAGTATACTAAGGCATAAAAATGTCAAAAAACGTCATAGTATACTAAGGCGTAAAAATGGCAAAAAACGTCATAGTATACTAAGGCGTAAAAATGTCAAAAAACGTCACAGTATAATAAGGCGTAAAAATGTCAAAAAACGTCATAGTATAGTCAGGCACAAAACGTCACAGTATAATAAGGCATAAAAATGTCAAAAAACGTCACAGTATACTAAGGCGTAAAAATGTCAAAAAACGTCATAGTATAGTAGAGCGTAAAAATGGCACAAAACGTCATAGTATAGTAGAGCATAAAAATGGCACAAAACGTCACAGTATAGTAGAGCGTAAAAATGGCACAAAACGTCACAGTATAGTAGAGCGTAAAAATGGCAAAAAACGTCATAGTATAGTAGAGCGTAAAAATGGCACAAAACGTCATAGTATAGTAGAGTGTAAAAATGGCACAAAACGTCATAGTATAGTAGAGCGTAAAAATGGCAAAAAACGTCATAGTATAGTAGAGCGTAAAAATGGCACAAAACGTCATAGTATAGTAGAGCATAAAAATGTCAAAAAACGTCACAGTATACTAAGGCATAAAAATGTCAAAAAACGTCACAGTATACTAAGGCGTAAAAATGTCAAAAAACGTCATAGTATAATAAGGCGT
>NW_019507413.1:0-581 GCF_002814215.2 Seriola lalandi dorsalis
ACACACAGTAACACACACAGAGACACACACACAGACACACACAGTAACACACAGTAACACACAGTAACACACACAGAGACACACACACAGTAACACACACACAGTAACACACACAGTAACACACAGTAACACACAGTAACACACAGTAACACACAGTAACACACACAGAGACACACACACAGTAACACACACACAGTAACACACACACAGTAACACACACAGAGACACACACACAGTAACACACAGTAACACACAGTAACACACAGTAACACACAGTAACACACACACAGACACACACACAGTAACACACACAGTAACACACAGTAACACACACAGTAACACACACACAGACACACACACAGTAACACACAGTCCAGTCATTACAGGAACAGTCTGACCTTTAGTGAACCCTCCCAGAGTCAGACGGTTCAGTGTCCTCTGTATCCAGGATTAGCTTAGCACAAAGACTGAATGCGGAGGCAAACTGTTAGCCTAGCTTGATCAGTATTGATCATTTAGTCAATGATCAGTTTTGTATTGATTCTTGTGATCCAGTTAACATGAATCCTCCTGCAGGTGTC
>NW_019507414.1:0-802 GCF_002814215.2 Seriola lalandi dorsalis
AAAACGTCATAGTATAGTAAGGCATAAAAATGTGAAAAAACGTCATAGTATAGTAAGGCATAAAAATTTGATAAAACGTCATAGTATAGTAAGGCATAAAAATGTGAAAAAACGTCATAGTATAGTAAGGCAAAAACATCATAGTATAGTAAGGCATAAAACGTCATAGTATGGCATAAAAATGTGAAAAAACGTCATAGTATAATAAGGCATAAAACGTCATAGTATAGTATGGCATAAAAATGTCCACAAACGTCATAGTATAGTAAGGCATAAAAATGTGAAAAAACATCATAGTATAGTAAGGCATAAAACGTCATAGTATGGCATAAAAATGTGAAAAAACGTCATAGTATAGTAAGGCATAAAACGTCATAGTATAGCAAGGCAAAAAAACTTGAAAAAACGTCATAGTATAGCAAGGCATAAAAATATGAAAAAATGTCATAGTATAATAAGGCATAAAAATGTGAAAAAACGTCATAGTATAGTATGGCATAAAAATGTGAAAAAACGTCATAGTATAGCAAGGCATAAAATTTTGAAAAAACGTCATAGTATAGTAAGGCATATTGTTATTTTTTACAATTCAACACCATTATGTTCTATAAAAACACTGGCTATTATTCAACGCTGTAAGTCAGGAAGGGGAGATTGTGACCATATTTCATGTGTAGCCTTAATGCCAACCAGCACTTGAAGGCACCGTCTCTCTTGTGCATTATATATATGTTTTTGGACAGACATGAGAGCGGTAACAACTTTCTCATCGTAACTCTTGGCAAGATGAAGACATTAAGCA
>NW_019507415.1:0-550 GCF_002814215.2 Seriola lalandi dorsalis
GAGAGAGTGAGAGGGCTGCCTTTTTAAATGTCATTTTTGACCTATTGAGCATTCTGATGAGCCGAGCTCAGAGGCTGATGACTGTGATGTAGATGGAATATTGATTTTGTGTGTGTGTGTGTGTGAGACAGAGGGAGCTGGGGGTTATTGTTAAACATGGAGCTCAGCGGCACAGAGATGATGACAGATTTAACTCTAAATGCCTTGCGGGTTTATAATTGGATGGAAGAGCGAACATGTTTTGTCCCTTTTCCTCTCAGTCTGTTCATTTCAACAAGCTTTACAGCCATGATGCCACAGTGGCAAGAATAAGTCAGTGAACCCTCTGGAATCGTGCATTTATGTATATAAATTTGTCTTAAAGGTCCCACATAGTACAAAGGTCCATGTGTAGTTTGATTATAAAGCAGGTCTAGGTTCTATATTAATACTGTGAAAGTATCAAAGCCTCAGTCCACAGAGAAATGCACACAGACTGTATTCAGACACTGAGCCTTAAAACCAGCCGTCAGGACTTCTGGAACTTTGTGATGTCACAACAAAGCAGTCA
>NW_019507416.1:0-618 GCF_002814215.2 Seriola lalandi dorsalis
AGACAAAGAGGCGCCACTCTGACGTCATGAGTGGATTGTGTAGAGGTTTTCAGTTCTAGTTATTTCTAACTTACAGTTGTTGACAACTGAAGCTACTTGAATTTAAAAATGACTCAGATTCATCAGACCTCACAGATCAAACTGTAGACGACGGGGACAGGAGATGGAGTCTCTGAGCTCGCTGTGTTTCCTCCTCCGTCAGGCAGCTGGTGGAGATTCAGTGGACGTAATCAGTTTTGTTAATTCCATTACGGTTAATGGAGCGTGAACCATCATCCAAACATCTACACAACTCAGAGGAACAAGAGAGACTCGCAAAAACCAGCGTCGACTCCTCTAATCACGTTTTTAATGAAATCCAGTAAAGACGGAAGTAAAGACTTAATCACTGCAGCACTTTTCACAATAAATAAAAATGTTTAATGTGAGGTTTCATGAGAGAGAGAGAGAGAGAGAGAGCGAGAGAGAGAGAGAGAGAGAGCGAGAGCAAGAGAGAAAGAGAGAGAGAGAGCGAGAGAGAGAGAGAGAGAGCGAGAGCAAGAGAGAAAGAGAGAGAGAGAGCGAGAGAGAGAGCGAGAGAGAGCGAGAGAGAGAGCGAGAGAGAGAGAGAGAGAGAGC
>NW_019507417.1:0-486 GCF_002814215.2 Seriola lalandi dorsalis
TGTGTGTGTGTGTGTGTGTGACACAGAGAGAAAGAGTGGGCAGTTGACAGTCTCTCAGCAGGATTAGACCGGTCTCTGATTCCTCTGTGTTTACATGTTACAGTAGAGTTTTCCCTGTGCACTGACCATCTGTTGTGGGTACAGTTTGGAACACAACCTACAGATTTAAAAAAGAGAGACAGTATCAAAAACCATACTGACAGTTTTCATCACACAGGTATATTCACTTGTTGCCTCTTCTGAGGGATATGTGGCCATGCACAAATTGAACTTGATTGACAGTTCTCTTACCCTGCTATTAGTTTTGCTGCAGCTGTATGGGTGGTAGAAATAAAACCATTCTTAGTTGTGATGAAGGATAATAAAGGAAACTAACTGACTTACTAAGTTGGTTGACGTCATGTAAAACAAGCCTTTTCACAGCAGACATTTTGAGCTGTCATAGCAGGAAAAGCACAGTTCTAATTGATAACATTATAAATAACC
>NW_019507418.1:0-778 GCF_002814215.2 Seriola lalandi dorsalis
CTGACTAGTGTCCCACCTGAGCTCTCCATGCACCATTCATTTACAGTAGATTGTACATTCAAGACAACAAGAATTAAAAATTTCACTTTTTCCATTTAAAAGTAAGAATGCTGATGGCTGAAGGGCTATCAAGTTGAATTTAAGCATCTAAGACTAAACATGTTTTTAAAATGAATATATGATAAAATGTTAAATATGTCTCATGTCCACACATCTACATCATGACAGTAGTACTGTAATTTCATCATTACCGATTCTTCATTTGCAGAGACTGATGTTGATGAAGGCCATGACTGGGACATCTTCGACATCAATGAAGGTTTGAAAACTCTGTATTTATGTTTTGTTCTGTTTTGTCTTTGATTCTGATGTTGGGACTCAGTCATTCAATAGACCGAATGTTTCTTTGCTCCACTGGACAAAGGAATTCACACCCCACAGTTCCTCACGGTTCACACCTGGGGATGACCCTTCCCCCCCATGGACCCCACTGGCCAGCCAGTGTGGGCCAGCGTGTGACATGTGACCCCCTAAGGTGTCACAAACAAAACCAGTCTTCTAGACCCCTTCTCTCTCTTCCCTTCTTGGCTTGCTCTGGAGAGCAGCTCCAGCCCTCTCCTCTCGGTTCTTCAAAGGGCAACAAGGCCCCAGCCCAGGTCAGCTCTGCTACCTGAGAAACCAGCTCTCTCGCTGCTCACAGCAGCCTGCAAACACTCTTCTCCTCCACAACAGCGACCTGCTTCGGATTAACTGTGAGTGAACCAAATCCTCTTCAGAA
>NW_019507419.1:0-605 GCF_002814215.2 Seriola lalandi dorsalis
CATACTATGACGTTTTTTGGCATTTTATGCCATACAATACTATTACGTTTTTTGCCATTTTTATGCTCTACTATAATATGACGTTTTTTGGCATTTTTATGCCTTATTATACTATGACGTTTTTTGAAATTTTATGCCATACTATGACGTTTTTTGGCATTTTTATGCCTTACTATACTGTGACGTTATGTGCCTGACTATACTATGACGTTTTTTTGGCATTTTTATGCTCTACTATAATATGACTTTTTTTGGCATTTTTATACCTTACTATACTGTGACGTTTTGTGCCATACTATACTATGACGTTTTTTGCCATTTTTATGCCGTATTATACTATGATGTTTTTTGAAATTTTATGCCATACTATACTATGACGTTTTGTGCCATTTTTATGCTCTACTAGAATATGACTTTTTTTGGCATTTTTATGCCTTACTATACTGTGACGTTTTGTGCCTGACTATACTATGACGTTTTTTGAAATTTTATGCCTTACTATACTGTGACGTTTTGTGCCTCTCAGCTATTCTAGCTGTAGAGTGCCTCGGAGCTGAGCACCCGTGGCACTAATAAATAAATAAACAGAATCATAGTTTACACAT
>NW_019507420.1:0-863 GCF_002814215.2 Seriola lalandi dorsalis
GTAAGGCATAAAAAAGTCATAGTATAGTAAGGCATAAAAAGTCATAAAAATGACATCGTATAGTAAGGCATAAAAAGGACATAGTATAGTAAGGCAAAAAAGTCATAAAAATGACATAGTATAGTAAGGCATAAAAAGGACATAGTATAGTAAGGCATAAAAAGTCATAAAAATGACATAGTATAGTAAGGCATAAAAAGTAAAAAAACGACATAGTATAGTAAGTCATAAAATGTCATAAAAAAAACATAGTATAGTAAGGCATAAAAAGTCATAAAAATGACATCGTATAGTAAGGCATAAAAAGGAGATTGTATAGTAAGGCATAAAAAGTCATAAAAATGACATGGTTTAGTAAGGCATAAAAAGTAAAAAAAACGACAGTATAATAAGTCATAAAAATGATATAGTATAGTAAGGCATAAAAAGGACATAGTATAGTAAGGCATAAAAAGTAAAAAAAACGACATAGTATAGTAAGTCATAAAAAGTCATAAAAAAGTCATAGTATAGTAAGGCATAAAAAGTCATAAAAATGACATAGTATAGTAAGGCATAAAAAGGACATAGTATAGTGAGGCATAAAAAGTAATAAAAATGACATAGTATAGTAAGGCATAAAAACGCCATGGTATATTAAGGTATAAAAACGCCATAGTATAGCATGGCATAAAAACTCCAAAAAACAACGTAGTATAGTAAGGCATAAAACGACATAGTATAGTAAGGCATAAAAAGGACATAGTATAGTAAGGCATAAAAAGTCATAAAAATGACATAGTATAGTAAGGCATAAAAAAGTCATAGTATAGTAAGGCATAAAAAGTCATAAAAATGACATCGTATAGTAAGGCATAAAAAGG
>NW_019507421.1:0-701 GCF_002814215.2 Seriola lalandi dorsalis
AACCGAGTCATGGTTTATCATTTGTTACATATTCTTTTATTTTTATTCCTTCCTCCTTCAATGTAGACGTTTAAACTTTCCATGACTCTGAGTGTCTCTAGAAACAGCTGCAACTCAATGTCTACTTTCTTCTTTTTAAAAAAATAAAGCTTTGTCTAATGATGAAGACCATGTGATGTGCTCAAAAGGTTCAGTAGTAGAGACAGAGTGGAGATTTCTGCTGTTTTTAAGGTCAAGAATCAGCATCAGACTCAAAACCAGAGCTCTCAGTGTAGAAGTACATGTAACCTCACATGATGGAGGATGTTGGAGGATGATGGAGGATGATGGAGGATGATGGAGGATGATGATGGAGGATGATGATGAGGATGATGGAGGATGATGGAGGATGATGGAGGATGATGGAGGATGATGGAGGATGATGGAGGATGATGAGGGAGGATGTTGGAGGATGTTGGAGGATGTTGGAGGATGATGGAGGATGATGGAGGATGATGGAGGATGATGGAGGATGATGGAGGATGATGGAGGAGGATGATGGAGGATGTTGGAGGATGTTGGAGGATGATGGAGGATGATGGAGGATGATAGAGGATGATGGAGGAGGATGGAGGATGATGGAGGATGTTGGAGGATGATGGAGGATGTTGGAGGATGATGGAGGATGTTGGAGGATGATGGAGGATGATGGAGGATGATGG
>NW_019507422.1:0-1123 GCF_002814215.2 Seriola lalandi dorsalis
GAAGAGAGCAGGAAACCACAGCCCAGGTTCACATATTTCACCTCCAGCTCACACACTTTCTCTTGACTTTTCTTTGATATTGATTGATATTTTGATCAGATATTTCAGCAGGTTTCCTGTTGCTCCTCACAGTGAGGACAAAGAAGAAACACAGAAGCACAATAATAAAACAAGATGAAGAGAAAACTATCAAAGGAACTCAATGAATCAAATCAGCTCCAACAGTAAAGCTGGAAACAACAAAGAAACTTTAAATCACATGAGAAAAATTGGAGCAATGACATGTACAAAGACGTGATGAGGCTCCAAGCCAAAGATGAACAGGAGTCTACAGCCAAGCAGCAGCTCTGTGACGCTAGCTAACATGCTAACATGCTAACAGGCTGAAGTTTAGCAGCTACAAAGTTCATCATGTTGGTTGTTATAGGAAATGTTAGCATGCTAACATTGGACACATTCAAATGTGACCTGATGATGGCGCTAGATGAAAAGTCAAAGCATCACCAAAGTTATTACAGTTCATCCTCAGGGGAACATGAACGTCTGAACCAATTGAAATGGGAATATTTGTTGAGATATTTCAGTGTGAAGAACAAAGAAAAGAGAAGAAGAGACAGTCATGTTGATATGAACATTAGAGAAACACATGATGGAGCTGAAATATGATCCTGGTTCATAATGTGGATCCTTCACCTCAGCTGACACATTCAGCAGCCGACAGGTTTTTGTATCAGTCTTTTTCACTGTGGGAGGGAAAGTTCTACCAGATCTTTGGCTCTGGAACTAAACTGTATGTAACAGGTAAGAACAAACATTTCTTTTCCTTCACTTGTTTTATTGAAGAAGTGTAAAATGTGTTTGAAGTCACTTTCTGCTGCTTCACACTTTACATGTTAGTTTGTTCAGAGTTAGTACAAAGTTCCTGATGCAGCCGTTGTTCAATGAAAAAGTTCAACATTAGTGAAAAGATGTTTCAGTCTCACTGCACAGCTGAAGGAATTCTTTATTTCTGCTTGAGACAAGAAAGTTGTTGAAGAGTCCAAAAAGTCTGATATTGGAAGAGAATTGTGGATCGTCATCAGCTGCTGCTTCATCAATCATCACACTGCTTTTCTTTTCTCTC
>NW_019507423.1:0-597 GCF_002814215.2 Seriola lalandi dorsalis
CTGGGTCACACAGGTGCAGTCACTCGCTCTAATCACCCCAGGTGCAATCACTCACTGTAATCAGCTGCACGCGCTGTTTCAACTCATTTTCTGCTCTGAAACTAGTGAAACGTTATTTTTTCTTCAAACCTCCTGCTCACGTCCTGACCCTCGGTCAGACCCTGGTCCTCATGATCCAGCTTCTCCGGTTCAGCCCGACTCTCTCTCTCCTCCAGTTATTGACTAAAACTCGTGTAGAAACCTGCTCATCTCCTGTAGAGAGCGTGACTCCGCGTGACGTTAGAAACAATCTGTGGTCGTTATATATCTGTTGTGTTTCTGTGTGAACAATTGAGAATATTTATTTTTTTCTGTATTTTCAGACCTGCTGTTCAGTCCTGACCCGTCCTCTCCTGTTTCAGTTATGATCAGCTGTTCCTTCTCTGTGTGAAGGATCACAGCGCCACCTACCGGAAGAACTACATGTGACACTCTGAAGTAAAATGTCACAACACACCTCAAATCTAAAAGTGACTTCCGGTGACGTGCTTCTAAATAAAAGCCCCAGTGTGTTGATGGAGAACAATAGAACAGATAACATTATTGATAACACCATTA
>NW_019507424.1:0-843 GCF_002814215.2 Seriola lalandi dorsalis
GACTTTTTATGCCTTACTATACTATGTCGTTTTTATGCCTTACTATACTATGACTTTTTATGCCTTACTATACAATGAAGTTTTTTTAAACTTTTTATGCCTTACTATACTATGTCATTTTTATGCCTTACTATACTATGACTTTTTATGCCTTACTATACTACGACTTTTTATGCCTTACTATACTACGACTTTTTTTTTACTTTTTATGCCTTACTATACTATGTCGTTTTTATGACTTTTTATGCCTTATTATACTCTGATGTTTTTATGACTTTTTATGCCTTACTATACTAGGACTTTTTTTTTTACTTTTTATGCCTTACTATACTATGACTTTTTATGCTTTACTATACAATGATGTTTTTTTGACTTTTTATGCCTAACTATATTATGACTTTTTATGCCTTACTATACTATGACGTTTTTATGACTTTCTATGCCTTAATATACTATGACTTTTTATGCTTTACTATACAATGATGTTTTTCTGACTTTTTATGCCTTACTATACTATGACTTTTTATGCCTTACTATACTATGACTTTTTATGCATTACTATACTATGACTTTTTATGCATTACTATACGATGAAGTTTTTTTGACTTTTTATGCCTTACTATACTATGACTTTTTATGCCTTACTATACTATGACTTTTTATTGACTTTTTATGCCTTAATATACTATGACTTTTTTTTGACTTTTTATGCCTTAATATACTATGACTTTTTTTTGACTTTTTATGCCTTAATATACTATGACTTTTTATTGACTTTTTATGCCTTACTATACAATGATGTTTTTCTGACTTTTTATGCCTAACTATATTATGACTTTTTAT
>NW_019507426.1:0-589 GCF_002814215.2 Seriola lalandi dorsalis
GTCGCCCTTTTATTGCTTTTACTGTGTTTACGTGTCTGTTTCTATTTCTCTCTAACAATGACAATAACATTTTGACACTGAATATAAAATTTGGCATTGAAGACAAAACCTGAAGAGAGAAATAAAACACCGGCTTCGTCAGGGTTTTGAGGTAATTAGGACCCAAGTGCAGCCAACACACCGGGGACGGTGCAGACAGGTTTATTTAACACAAGATCCAGAGAACGACAGGGAGACAACAGAGAGACAACAGAGAGACGACAGAGAGACGACAGAGAGACAACGGAGAGACAACAGAGAGAGGACAGAGAGACAACAGAGAGACGACAGAGAGACGACAGAGAGACGACAGAGAGACAACAGAGAGACAACGGAGAGACAACAGAGAGACGACAGAGAGACAACAGAGAGACGACAGAGAGACGACAGAGAGACAACAGAGAGACGACAGAGAGACGACAGAGAGACGACAGAGAGACAACGGAGAGACGACAGAGAGACGACAGAGAGACGACAGAGAGACGACAGAGAGACGACAGAGAGACGACAGAGAGACGACAGAGAGACAACGGAGAGACGACAGAGAGAC
>NW_019507427.1:0-708 GCF_002814215.2 Seriola lalandi dorsalis
ACTATACTATGCCGTTTTTATGGCTTGTTATGCCTTACTATACTATATTGTTTTTTATGCCTTACTATACTATGTCATTTTTATGACTTTTTATACCTTACTATACTATGACGTTTTTATGACTTTATATGCCTTACTATACTATGTCATTTTTATGACTTTTTATGCCATACTTTACTATGTCGTTTTTATGCCTTCCTGTACTATGACGTTTTGTGACTTTTTATGCCATACTTTACTCTGTAATTTTTATGACTTTTTATGCCTTACTATACTATGTCATTTTTATGACTTTTTATGCCTTGCTATTCTATGATGTTTTCATGACTTTTTATGCCTTACTTTACTCTGTCGTTTTTATGACTTTTTATGCCTTACTATACTATGACGTTTTTATTACTTTTTATGCCTTACTTTACTATGTTGTTTTTATGACTTTTTATGCCTTACTATACTATGTTGTTCTATGCCTTCCTGTACTATGACGTTTTTATGACTTTTTATGCCTTATTTTCCTATGTAGTTTTAATGCCTTACTATACTATGTCATTTTTATGACTTTTTATGCCTTACTATACTATGTCATTTTTGTGACTTTTTATACCTTACTATACTATGACGTTTTTATGACTTTATATGCCTTATTATACTATGTCATTTTTATGAATTTTGCTATTCTATGATGTTTTCATGACTTTTTATGCCTTA
>NW_019507428.1:0-502 GCF_002814215.2 Seriola lalandi dorsalis
GAGGAGACAGGAGACAGAGGAGACAGAGGAGACAGGAGACAGAGGAGACAGAGGAGACAGGAGACAGAGGAGACAGGAGACAGAGGAGACAGAGGAGACAGGAGACAGAGGAGACAGGAGACAGAGGAGACAGAGGAGACAAAGGAGACAGAGGAGACAGGAGACAGATGATGGAATACAGAGGGACAAAAGAGCAGCTGATTAGAGACGATCATAGATACTGAGTTTATTGACGGGTGAGTTATTAGTTATCTATAACCAAATCTCAACCAACTAGTTAATTCATCGAGTGAAGAAATGTGTCAGTGTTACAGTTTCGTATCTAAATCACTGGTTCCCAACCTGAGGGTCGTGGCCCGTCGCTGGGCCGACAAATCATTTTCAAATGGAACAATATGGAGGAAAAAGTAATTATACAGAAATATATAAATATAAATGATGTTTTTAAATGTTTTAAAACTAAATGATCTTTGAAAAAACATTAAAAATGTCTGAAAACTCC
>NW_019507429.1:0-688 GCF_002814215.2 Seriola lalandi dorsalis
CTATGCAATAGTTTAATCCCAAACTTCTATCCCATTGAATGTTTGAAATGTAACATGTAGATTTTAAGACAATATCCTTCATGTGACCATACTGTCAGCATCCTTCACACGAGGTAACACACACTACATGACATCCAGAATGTCCATATTATTATTATTACAGTCAAAGAACTGCTGTGTAATCCACATTTATAGACTTTTAGCTTTGGGAAATGTTTATATTGTTGTTTGATCAATTAACCACTTGTATCATGATTAATTACTCCTCTCTGCCATTATTAGTGCAAGTAGTTTTATGATATTTCATTTAATGTTTTGTGGTCATGGTGGAAGACGGATGTGCGAGTTTATAAGTAAACTCTAGAATTAAATTATTCCAAAGTTCAGTGGAAAATGACTATCTTCTCCAAGTGGAAACACAGGAGAAGATGAGTGACGCCCCTGATACATGCGCCAGCCCCCAGGGGATAAAACAGTCGTGAACAATTCACACATGTCCAGGAGTCAGAGAAAGAAGAGAAGTCAGAAGTCAGATTCAGAGATGACAAGAGTGCAGAAAAACCTGAAAGGTGAGAAGAGGTCAGAAATGCGAAAAAGTTAGAAACTCGGTGAGATGCTAAGAAGGAAGAAGATGCGAGAAACGAAGCTAAAAGTTAGAGGCTGAAAAGCTGAAGCTAGAAAAACGATG
>NW_019507430.1:0-739 GCF_002814215.2 Seriola lalandi dorsalis
TGAGACATAAAAATGTCATAGTATAATAAAGCATGAAAATGTCAAAAAACGTCATAGTATAGTATGGCATAAAAATGTCAAAAAACGTCACAGTATAGTAAGGCGAAAAAACGTCATAGTATAATAAGGCCTAAAAATATCCAAATACGTCATAATATAATAAGGCGAAAAAACGTCAAAAAACATCATTGTATAATAAGGCATAAAAATATCCAAAAACGTCATAATATAATAAGGCATAAAAATATCCAAAAACGTCATAGTATAATAAGGCGAAAAAACATCAAAAAACGTCATAGTATAGTAAGGCGAAAAAAACGCACAGAATAGTAAGGCATGACAACATCAGAGGGAGAACATGGAAAGTCCACACAGAAAAGGGTCAAGCCTGGGTTTTGAACTCATGACCTTCTGACTGCAAGGTAACAACTCTAACCACTGTACCACCTTAACTCCTCAAAAACAACAAACGTCATAGTATAATCACGCGAAAAAACGTCAAAAAACGTCATAGTATAGTAAGACATAAAAATGTCAAAAAACGTCATAGTATAGTAAGGCATAAAAATATCCAAAAACGTCACAGTATAGTAAGGCGAAAAAACGTCATAGTATAATAAGGCCTAAAAATATCCAAATACGTCATAATATAATAAGGCGAAAAAACGTCAAAAAACGTCATTGTATAATAAGGCATAAAAATATCCAAAAACGTCATAATATAATAAGGCATAAAAAT
>NW_019507431.1:0-483 GCF_002814215.2 Seriola lalandi dorsalis
TGGGGAGACTCTGTCCAGGGAGCTGAAACTGAGTCTTTGCTCTTTTTGTAAAAAACAAACAAAATTTAAACAAAATTTTTTATGAAAATATAAAAATAATATGGAGGTATATACGTGTATACGTTTTAACTTCGCAAGTAAAAGCATAAAAAACTGGACACACATCATTATAAAGTTACAACCATCCAGATTTTAAAGAAGTGATTGACTATTCAACCAATGATTATTTACATTAATGATTAATCTGCAGATTATTTCTGGTTTAGAAAAAGTTTTTATACTTTGGTTTTTATTCAGATGAAACAATCAGATCTTCAGAGGAGCTGGACAGAACCAGACTAACTTGTTTCCCCGTTTCCAGTCCTTGTGCTAAGCTAGGCTAACTGTTCCCCCTGTTTCCAGTCCTTGTGCTAAGCTAGGCTAACTGTTCCCCCTGTTTCCAGTCCTTGTGCTAAGCCAGCCTAACTGTTCCCCCTGTTTCCA
>NW_019507433.1:0-517 GCF_002814215.2 Seriola lalandi dorsalis
GTCTTTAATATGAGCAAGGGACACAGGCTTAAAGTTTCTTTGGACAGCAGAGCAAGGAGGGAGGACATTGGGAGAAGATGGAATATGAGATTGGATGTTTTCAAGTGTATGCTCAAGTTTATGTCTCTCTGTGTTTCTTTGTCAGAGGCTTTGGGATGCTGCTGGTTGTAAGACACTGTGAGACACTGTGAGACACTGTGAGAGGCTGTGAGAGGCTGCAAGAAGCTGTAAGGCTGCAAGAGGCTGTGAGACATTGTGAGAGGCTGTGAGACATTGTGAGAGGTTGTGAGAGGGTGTGAGACGCTGTGAGACGCTGTGAGACGCTGTGAGATGCTGTGAGAGGTTGTGAGATGCTGTGAGACGCTGTGAGACGCTGTGAGATGCTGTGAGAGGTTGTGAGACGCTGTGAGACGCTGTGAGACGCTGTGAGATGCTGTGAGAGGTTGTGAGACGCTGTGAGATGCTGTGAGAGGTTGTGAGACGCTGTGAGACGCTGTGAGACGCTGTGAGACGCTGT
>NW_019507434.1:0-853 GCF_002814215.2 Seriola lalandi dorsalis
ATACTATGACTTACTATGACTTTTTATGCCATACTATACTATGACTTTTTCTGACTTTTTTTGCCTTACTATACTATGACTTTTTATGCCATACTATACTATGACTTTTTCTGACTTTTTCTGCCTTACTATACCACGACTTTTTTTTTTACTTTTTTTGCCTTACTATACTATGACTTTTTTTTGCCTTACTATACTATGACTTTTTTTTCACTTTTTTTGCCTTACTTTACTATGACTTTTTTTTTATACTTTTTTTGCCTTACTATACTATGACTTTTTATGCCTTACTATATTATGACTTTTTTCTGACTTTTTTGCCATACTATACTATGAGTTTTTTTTTACTTTTTTTGCCATACTATACTATGACTTTTTATGCCTTACTATACTATGACTTTTTCTGACTTTTTATGCCTTACTATACCATGACTTTTTTTATTACTTTTTTTGCCTTGCTATACTATGACTTTTTCTGACTTTTTATGCCATACTATACTATGACTTTTTTCTGACTTTTTTTGCCTTACTATACCATGACTTTTTTTTTTACTTTTTTTGCCTTACTATACCATGACCTTTTTTTTTACTTTTTATGCCATACTATACTATGACTTTTTTCTGACTTTTTTTGCCTCACTATACTATGACTTTTTTTTGCCATACTATACTATGACTTTTTCTGACTTTTTATGCCTTACTATACCATGACTTTTTTTTTTTACTTTTTTTGCCTTGCTATACTATGACTTTTTATGCCATACTATACTATGACTTTTTATGCCATACTATACTATGACTTTTTCTGACTTTTTTTGCCTTACTATACTATGACTTTTTATGCCATACTATA
>NW_019507435.1:0-1297 GCF_002814215.2 Seriola lalandi dorsalis
CCAATAAAGAACTTTTATTACTAAACCACTGGTTGTTTCTGTGTATGAATCTATTGTGTGGTCCAAACAGAATATGACAGATTACTATCGATGATTATTTAATAACTTTTCATGCCTTAGTACACAATGACTTTTTTATGACTTTTTATGCCTTAGCACACAACGACTTTTTTATGACTTTTCATGCCTTACTATATTATGACTTTTTTATGACTTTTTATGCCTTAGTATATTATGACTTTTTTATGACTTTTTTATGACTTTTTTATGACTTTTTATGCCTTACTATATTATGACTTTTTTAAGACTTTTTATGACTTTTTATGCCTTACTATATTATGACTTTTTATACCTTACTATACTATGACTTTTTTAGACTTTTTATGCCTTACTATATTATGACTTTTTTTTGCCTTACTGTACTATGACTTTTTTATGACTTTTTATGCCTTAGTATATTATGACTCTTTTTATGCCTTACTATATTATGACTTTTTTATGACTTTTTATGCCTTACTATATTATGACTTTTTATGCCTTAGTATACTATGACTTTTTATGCCTTACTATATTATGACTTTTTATGCCTTCCTATACTATGACATTTTTATGAGTTTTTATGCCTTACTATACTATTACTTTTTTTATGACTTTTTATGCCTCAGTATATTATGACTTTTTATGCCTTACTGTACTATGACTTTTTTTATGACTTTATATGCCTTAGTATATTATGACTTTTTTATGACTTTTTATGCCTTACTATATTATGACTTTTTATGCCTTACTATACTATTACTTTTTTATGACTTTTTATGTCTTAGTATACAATGACTTGTTATGCCTTACTATATTATGACTTTTTATGCCATACTATACTATGACTTTTTTAAGACTTTTTATGCCTTACTATATTATGACTTTTTATACCTTACTATACTATGACTTTTTTATGACTTTTTATGACTTTTTATGCCTTACTATACTATGACTTTTTTATGACTTTTTATGTCTTAGTATACAATGACTTTTTATGCCTTACTATATTATGACTTTTTATGCCATACTATGCCTTACTATACTATGTCGTTTTTATGACTTATCATGCCTCACTATACTATGTCGTTTTTATGACTTATCATACCTCACTATACTATGACATTTTTATGCCTTACTATACTATGACTTTTTATTTCTTACTATACTATGACTTTTTCATGCCTTACTATACTGTCGTTTTTCTGACTTTTTGGCCTGACTATACTATGACATTTTTAACGACTTTTTATGCCTTACT
>NW_019507436.1:0-609 GCF_002814215.2 Seriola lalandi dorsalis
TTTAACTTGTGTTTTAACCTGTGTTTTAACGTGTGTTTTAACCTGTGTTTTTACCTTAGTTTTAACCTGTTTTTTAGCCTGTGTTTTAAACTGTGTTTTAATCTGTGTTTTACCTGTGTTTTACCTGTGTTTTAATCTGTGTTTTAATCTGTGTTTTACCTTTGTTTTACCTGTGTTTTAACCTTTGTTTTAACCTGCGTTTTAACCTGTGTTTAAACCCGTGTTTTAAACTGTGTTTTTACCTTTGTTTTAACCTGTGTTTTAACCTGTTTTAACCTGTGTTTTAACCTGTGTTTTAACCTGTGTTTTACCTGTGTTTAAACCTGTGGTTTAACCTTTGTTTTACCTGTGTTTAAACCTGTGTTTTACCTGTGTTTTAACCTGTGTTTTACCTGTGTTTTACCTGTGTTTAAACCTGTGGTTTACCTGTGTTTTAACCTGTGTTTAAACCTGTGTTTTACCTGTGTTTAAACCTGTGGTTTCCTGTGTTTTACCTGTGTTTTACCTGTGTTTTACCTGTGTTTAACCTGTGTTTTACCTGTGTTTTACCTGTGTTTAAACCTGTGGTTTAACCTGTGTTTTACCTGTGTTTAAACCTGTGTTTTACCT
>NW_019507437.1:0-790 GCF_002814215.2 Seriola lalandi dorsalis
GTCATAGTATAGTAAGCCATAAAAAGTCATAAAAAAGTCATAGTATAGTAAGCCAAAAAAATGTCATAGTTTACTAAGGCATAAAAAGTCACAAAAACGTCATAGTATAGTAAGGCAAAAAAACGTCATAATATATTAAGGCATAAAAAGTCATAAAAAAGTCATAGTATAGCAAGCCATAAAAAGTCATAAAAAAGTCATAGTATAGTAAGGCAAAAAAACGTAATAGTATAGTAAGGCAAAAAAATGTCATAGTACAGTGAGGCATAAAAAGTCACAAAAACGTCATAGTATAGTAAGTCATAAAATTTCATAAAATGGTCATATTATAATAAGGCATAAAAAAATCATGATACTGTCATAGTCTCGTACGGCATGAAAAAGACATAGTATAGCAAAGCATAAAATTCTTAAAAAACGACATAGTATAATAAGGCATAGAAATTCATAAAAACTACATAGTATAGTAAGGCATGAAAAGTCATAAAAATGTCATAGTATAGCAAGGCATAAAATGTCATAAAATGGTCATAGTATAATAAGGCATAAAAAATCATGAAAATGTCATAGTATAGTAAGGCATAAAATTCATAAAAACGACATAAGTAAGGCATAAAAAGTCACAAAAATGTCATTGTATAATGAGGCATAAAAAATCATAAAAATGTCATAGTATAGTAAGGCATAAAATTTCATAAAAGGTCATAGTATAGAAAGGCATAAATTTTCATAAAATGGTCATAGTATAATAAGGCATAAAAAATCATGAAAATGTCATAGTATAGCAAGG
>NW_019507438.1:0-749 GCF_002814215.2 Seriola lalandi dorsalis
GTCCAGAGTCCAGAGTCCAGAGTCCAGAGTCCAGAGATCAGAGATCAGAGACCAGAGACCAGAGTCCAGAGATCAGAGACCAGAGACCAGAGACCAGAGACCAGAGACCAGAGTCCAGAGTCCAGAGTCCAGAGATCAGAGACCAGAGACCAGAGACCAGAGTCCAGAGTCCAGAGATCAGAGACCAGAGACCAGAGACCAGAGTCCAGAGACCAGAGACCAGAGACCAGAGACCAGAGTCCAGAGTCCAGAGTCCAGATATCAGAGTCCAGAGACCAGAGACCAGAGTCCAGAGTCCAGAGACCAGAGACCAGAGTCCAGAGTCCAGAGACCAGAGACCAGAGTCCAGATATCAGAGTGTCAACAGTCAAGAGTCCAATGTCTCTATGTTCAGAGTCTAAAATCCCGAATTTAGAGTCTAGAATCTAAAGTCCAGAGTCCAGGTGACAAGAGTTCAGAGCTAAAGGTCCCTCCAGAGTCACAAGTCTTTAGTCAAGAGTCTAGAAACAGTCCAGACCTTAAAGAAAGACGAAGTTCCTTTTGCTGAGCAGCAGCAGTGATTACAGGTCAGAGTCTGTGTCTCAGCTCCAGAAGCTAACAGCTCAGGTACAGAGAACATACCTGTCCATCAGCCCGTCCACTCATGTCAGGTCAGCATTCAGCCGATCTGATTGGCTGAAAACATGTGAACCCACAGCAGCTGTGAGCTAACATGTCATGGTCTCTGCCATGAACCCAGAGCTTCCTCT
>NW_019507439.1:0-785 GCF_002814215.2 Seriola lalandi dorsalis
TGTCTAAAGGTTCACACAGATATTTTTTAATTTACAGTGATGAATAATCAGTAAATGTTTTAGTGCAGAGGAGCCGATTTACAGTCTGACAGGTATCTTAGTGTCCACAGTCTCAGAAAGACTGAATAGATATTTAATCTGAATTGAGGATGAACCATTTACCATGTGTAATATTTGAATGTCAGATCTCTGTCTCTGTCCTCACACTGATCACAGATTGATAATAAAATAGGTCATGTTCGTAAAGACAGGTCTCAGATAACAAACTAGTGTCAAGTAGGGTTGCACGGTATACCGGTACCAGTATAGTACCGCGATACTAGAGTTTTGAAAAAGGTACTATACCAGCATTTAAAAACAAACGGTACTTTTATGTCATTTTATTGAATGCAAATGAATTGGTAAATTGGAGCCTGTCTCTTTAAGCACTGCGAGGCCAGCGAGTGTGACATATGACTCGCATGTTTAGACTGAGGAGGAGAGAGAAACGACAAGTCGCGTCTTACACAGACGGAGCGGGTTGAAGAAAATACAGTAGATAGAGATGGCAGCTGCAGAAAAGCCCGTACTTGTGGACAAAATGGGGGCCCGAAGTACGGTGTGGAAATATTTCGGGTTCAAACCGAACGATAAAGGCGAGCCTCTGAACCCAGAGGCACCGCAGTGCAAGCGATGCTACAAAGTGTGTCTCGCAAAAGCAGGCAACACTTCGAAACCTGTCGAAACATTCAAAGGACAACCATGCGGACTTGTTCCGAGACTTCAGTCAAGAACGACAGGTGATA
>NW_019507440.1:0-765 GCF_002814215.2 Seriola lalandi dorsalis
AAAAAAAAAAAAAATTAGATCAGAAGAGCGTAATAAGAGATGCCGACAGGAAGTGGATAACTATGGGAAGTGGTCTATGGCTGTTAACAAGCTCTGATAAACCCACTGTACACTCCTCTGGACTCAAATGGCTTGAACTAAAAACATCTATTCATGTGATGTTGAATGTGACGTAGTAGTTGTTCAGCATGTAACAACAAACGTTCATGTTTATATCCTGTATCACAAACTCCACCCATCAGACAGAGGCTGATTCCAGACCTGTCAAGTCAAGTCAAGTCAAGTCAAGTCAAGTCAGTCGGTCAGTCAGTCAGTCAGTCAGTCAGTCAGTCAGTTAGTCGGTCGGTCAGTCAGTCGGTCAGTCAGTCTGTCGGTCGGTCAGTCGGTCAGTCAGTCAGTCAGTCAGTCAGTCAGTCAGTCACTCGGTCAGTCAGTCGGTCAGTCGGTCAGTCGGTCAGTCGGTCGGTCGGTCGGTCGGTCAGTCGGTCAGTCAGTCAGTCAGTCAGTCAGTCAGTCAGTCAGTCGGTCAGTCGGTCAGTCAGTCGGTCAGTCAGTCGGTCAGTCAGCCTGTTGACTCACTGAAGAATCATAACGTCTTAATCTGAAAGGATTTGGAGTTTAAATATGATTAACTTCTCTGTGAACGAACAGGAACAGGTTCTGTGTGGCAGCTTTAGTGGCTTCAGTTGAGCTAATGATGAAAGACTGAATGTGAATGTGTGTGTGTGAATACAAGGATATTGTTGAGAGGCCCAGATGTGAGCG
>NW_019507441.1:0-655 GCF_002814215.2 Seriola lalandi dorsalis
TATGCCTTACAATACTATGACGTTTTATGATATATCACGGAGTAGTATACTGATATTTTATATACCTTGCTATACAATGAGTTAGTGATACAGCAGCATGGTGGTACGATGGTTAGGACTATAGCCTCACACTGAGAAGGGCAAGGGTTCAAACCCTGGTTTTAGGCTTTTATATGCTGTGACATTTTTGCGCCATCCTAAACTATGATGTTTATTGACATTTTTATGCCTTACTATACAATGATGTTTTCATGACATTCTATGCCTAATGGACAACAACCTTTTATGATATATCATGGATTAGTATGCTAAAATATTCTTAATATATTGCCATACCATTAAATTGTGATGCAGTTGCATTGTGGTACAATGGTTACGATTGTTGCTTCACAATGAGAAGGTCATGGGTTCAAACCCTAGTTTGGGGCTTTACTCTCTTATGATACTTTTTGATATTTTCACACCACAGTATACGATGAATTGTTTTTCCATTTTTATGCCTTACTATACTATAATATTTTATGCCTCACAATACTATGATTTTTTATGATATGTCACGGAGTAGTATACTGATATTTTATATACCTTTCTATAAAAGGCATTCATAACGCAGCAGCATGGTGGTAGAATGGTTAGGACTATTCCCTCACACTGA
>NW_019507442.1:0-743 GCF_002814215.2 Seriola lalandi dorsalis
CTTCATGGAGCATAGAAACGTATCTCAGACTCATTTGCCGTTTGTTAAGAAGTACTAACAATCATTATTATTGCTGTCTCCATGTTACATGACATATAACTGATTCAGGCTAACACAGATACACAACAAACATGAAAAGCAAAGGGAAGTTGTGCAATAATTTTATGAAAGCAACATAAAACCTGCTGGCTCTGTGACCTCAGTATTTGACCCCACATCCGTGTGCTCACCCGAAAGCCCTTAGCAATTTATATTCCTGAAAACCATGCCCACTGTAAACCATGCCCACTGAAAACCATGCCCACTGAAAACCATGCCCACTGTAAACCATGCCCACTGTAAACCATGCCCACTGTAAACCATGCCCACTGAAAACCATGCCCACTGAAAACCATGCCCACTGTAAACCATGCCCACTGTAAACCATGCCCACTGTAAACCATGCCCACTGAAAACCATGCCCACTGAAAACCATGCCCACTGTAAACCATGCCCACTGAAAACCGCAGACGTGTTATTTCTGTGCATGTAGGATTTTAATGCAGAAAATGTCCTAAAATTTCCAGGACACTGTTCTACGCCGCATGAAGACCTGCAGTTGTCCAAACTGGCAGTGCAGTGGCCGCAAATAATTATCGATATACATATTTTTTAACTCTCTTCAAAAAAAACTTATACAAAAGGATCATATCAATGAAATTTAGACCATAATGAATCTCTATCCATCAGTAAGACACGCCTGT
>NW_019507443.1:0-586 GCF_002814215.2 Seriola lalandi dorsalis
TATACTATGACGTTTTTGACATTTTTTATGCCTTATTATACGTGAAGTTTTTTGATATTTTATGCCTTACCATACATGACTTCATATGTCTTACACCTGACACCATAGTAGAGTGGTTGGCACTGTTGCTTTATACTCCAAAGGTTGTGGTACTATGACGTTTTTTGAAGTTTTTAAGCCTTATTATACTATGATGTTTTTGAAAAATTTTTTTATGCCATACTATACTATGACATTTTTTGACATTTTTATGCCCTACTATACTTTGACGTTTTTTAATATTTTTATGCCTTATTATACTATGACGTTTTATGCCATACTATACTATGAGGTTTTTTTCACATTTTTATGCCGTATTATACTATGACGTTTTATGCCATACAATACTGTGATGATTTTTGACATTTTTATGCCTTATTATACTATGATGTTTTTTGACATTTTTTATGCCTTGTTATACTATGACGTTTTGTGACTTTTTTAATCGTTAGTATACTATGACTTCATATGTCTTACAACTGACACCGTAATAGAGTGGTTAGGACTGTTGCTTTGCACTCCAAAGGTAGTGGGTTCAAACCTGGCA
>NW_019507444.1:0-576 GCF_002814215.2 Seriola lalandi dorsalis
GACTGACTGACTGACTGATGACTGATGACTGACTGATGACTGACTGACTGATGACTGACTGATGACTGACTGATGACTGACTGACTGTTGACTGACTGACTGACTGATGACTGATGACTGACTGACTGACTGACTGACTGACTGACTGACTGACTGATGACTGATGACTGACTGACTGATGACTGACTGACTGATGACTGACTGACTGACTGACTGATGACTGATGACTGACTGACTGATGACTGACTGACTGTTGACTGACTGACTGACTGACGACTGACTGACTGATGACTGACTGATGACTGACTGACTGACTGACTGACTGATGACTGATGACTGATGACTGACTGACTGATGACTGACCGACTGATGACTGACTGACTGTTGACTGACTGACTGACTGATGACTGACTGACTGATGACTGACTGACTGACTGACTGACTGATGACTGACTGACTGACTGATGACTGACTGATGACTGACCGACTGATGACTGACTGACGACTGACTGACTGACTGATGACTGACTGATGACTGACTGACTGACTGACTGATGACTGACCGACTGATGACTG
>NW_019507446.1:0-588 GCF_002814215.2 Seriola lalandi dorsalis
TTCAAAGATCACATAGATGAGAAACACGAGTTCCCACGCAAAAGCCAGGAGGTTTTCAACCTTTTTTTTTTTACCTTCAACCTTTAGCATTTCATCTTCCTAATCGTGTTAGACTGTATCTATCTGGATGATGGATGGATAGATTTAATAGATAGATAGATAGATAGATAGATAGATAGATAGATAGATAGATAGATAGATAGATAGATAGATAGATAGATAGATAGATAGATAGATAGATAGACGGACGGACGGACGGACGGACAGACAGACACGTTGCTTGTGACCTAGAGACTACTGTAACTGTCCTTTTTCTTTGACATCTACAACTTGGTGAAAACATGAAGCTTTTTCACAAAAACAATTCAAAGTCAAAGTCAAAGTCAGAGAATCGATTATACAATGATGCTACTTATCCACATTACTCAAGGCTACCACTTTTCTAGGGTCAGCGAGAAACGTGGGGAAGCTTCTTTTTTCTACACCACATTTACTTGAAACAACCTCCACAGTCTTCTGAGGCTCTGTCCAGATCGAATCATGTACAGATTTAAATTTAACACCAACTTGTCCTCTGGTACCTTTAAC
>NW_019507447.1:0-857 GCF_002814215.2 Seriola lalandi dorsalis
TTACAGAGTTGGGGGTTATAATCTGAGGGGTGAGTTCACCTTAAAACATCAGCGGGCACGTACAACACTAAAAAGTTTTTGTCCGTCAGTTTGTGGAGTGAGGCTGTGGAACAGACTGGGTGTGGAGCTCAAGCAATGTCCAAACATGATCCAGTTTAAAAAGCGTTACAAACACATGGTTTTCACGAGGTACAGGGAGGAAGAAGGGGTTTAATAACCGAGTGTTTTCATAAATGATAAATGATTTATGTATTTGTTTATTTAATCTATTTATTTTCTACTTCTTTTTTTTTTTTTCTCTTTTTTATGTAAATGTATATGTTTGGGGAGAAAGATTGATAATTGAGTAGTGGAGAAGGGGTAGGTTTAAGTAAGCATATGCTTCATCCTACTCCTTTTCGGACACGTTGGGTTCACATTATTATTTTTGTTTTGACTATTGTTATTGGATTTGTTTGTTTTTCAGTTTACTTTGTTGTGTTACTCGCACATGTTCGAAATAAACTAAACTAAACTAAACTAAACTAAACTAAACTAAACAGTAGTAGTAAGTAGACACTTGTGGCATCCCAGTTCTGATGGAAAATGGCTTGACGGAAAACCATCAGCAACGACTTGAGCCATGGGGATTGAGGTATTTTGGTGTCTCTGACACAGATGACAGGACAGTGATCACTAACTGCAAGGGGAGGATTTTTGACATTTGGTGTGGTGGATTTATCTATGAACTGAAAAAGATTTAGTTCCAGACATTGTTCTTTCACGTTGTTCGGGCTGTCAGAGAAGCAGTCCATGTTAAGATCCCCATTATTATTAACTCAGAGGAGGCATACAGTGACCAGAGCTTTGCAATGTCA
>NW_019507448.1:0-636 GCF_002814215.2 Seriola lalandi dorsalis
ACACACACACACACAGGGCAGCAGGTGTGTTTTATTGTGTAGTGTGATAAAGCTGATACTGATACTCTGGTTTTACCTCTGAGGTAATGTCTCGACGCTCCAGGATCAGCACTTAAATAATCAATACTTTCCCTTTAGTGATTTGATTTATGAGCAGTGAGGACATTAAAAAGAACAAGCAGCACAAACACATGGAGCATCAGCAGCTTGAGCTGGTGGAGACCAAACACACTGACACCACGACATGTTTGTTACAAGTTCAACACATCAACTCAGAGGCGATGGTGTCAGTGTCGTCTTCATTAATGGGTTAATAAACAAAAACATTAAAGCTCGTTTCTTCTTCTTCTGTCTTTTATTTGAAGTGTTGATCCATCAGAAGATATAAAAACCATCTCAGTGTAGTTTTACATCTCCTCTCTCAGGCTTCTCTCTGCAGCTCTAGTAACAACAGGTCGTGAGCCAATCAGAAGAGAGGAGGCTCTGAGCCTCTCTTCTGATTGGCTGACTGTTTTCTGAGTGATCCAATAAAAATAAAGCAGATTTCAGGTAAAATCACTCAGAGAAACCAAATCCTGCAAGGTTTGGATGGTGGGTCCAGGTGGGCGGGGCTTGGTGACTGCTTTGTTGTGACAT
>NW_019507449.1:0-815 GCF_002814215.2 Seriola lalandi dorsalis
TATGACGTTTTTATGCCTTACTATTTTATGACGTTTTTTGACATACTATACTATGACGTTTTTTTCACATTTTAATGCCTTACTATACTATGACTTTTTTTTTCACATTTTAATGCCTTACTATTTTATGACGTTTTTTGACATACTATACTATGACGTTTTTATGCCTTACTATTTTATGACGTTTTTTGACATACTGTACTATGACGTTTTTTGACATACTATACTATGACGTTTTTATGCCTTAGTATTTTATGACGTTTTTTGAAATACTATACTATGACTTTTTTTTTTACTTTTTTTGCACACTATACTATGACGTTTTTTGACATACTATACGATGATGTTTTTTTCACATTTTAATACCTTACTATACTATGACTTTTTTTGGACTTTTTTAAGCCTTACTATACTATGACGTTTTTTGACATACTATACTATGACGTTTTTTTTTAACTTTTTTTGCACACTATACTATGACGTTTTTATGCCTTACTATACTATGACGTTTTTTGACATACTATGGTATGTCTTTTTTTTAAACTTTTTTAAGCCTTACTATACTATGACGTTTTTGACATACTATACTATGACGTTTTTTTCACATTTTTATTTCTTACTATTTTATGACATTTCTTGACATACTATACTATGACGTTTTTATGCCTTACTATTTTATGACGTTTTTTGACATACTATACTATGACGTTTTTTTCACATTTTAATGCCTTACTATTTTATGACGTTTTTTGACATACTATACTATGACGTTTTTATGCCTTACTATTTTATGACGTTTTTTGACATACTATACT
>NW_019507450.1:0-831 GCF_002814215.2 Seriola lalandi dorsalis
CTCATATAAATGTCATAGTATAGTAAGGCATAAAAAGGACATAGTATAGTAAGGCAAAAAAGTCATAAAAAAGTCATAGTATAGTGAGGCATAAAAACTCATATAAATGTCATAGTATAGTAAGGCATAAAAAGGACATATTATAGTAAGGCAAAAAAGTCATAAAAAAGTCATAGTATAGTAAGGCATAAAAACGACATAGTATAGTAAGGCATAAAAAAGACATAGTATAGTAAGGCAAAAAAAGTCATGAAAATGTCATAGTATAGTAAGGCATAAAAACTCATAAAAATGTCATAGTATAGTAAGGCATAAAAAGGACATAGTATAGTAAGGCATAAAAACTCATAAAAAAGTCATTGTATAGTAAGGTATAAAAACGACATAGTATAGTAAGGCATAAAAAGGACATAGTATAGTAAAGCAAAAAAAGTCATAAAAAAGTCATAGTATAGTAAGGCATAAAAACGACATAGTATAGTATTGCCAAAAACGTCATAAAAACGTCATACTATAGTAAGGCATAAAAAGTCATAAAAAAGTCATAGTATAGTAAGGTATAAAAACGACATAGTATAGTAAGGCAAAAAAAGGACATAGTATAGTAAGGCAAAAAAAGTCATAAAAAAGTCATAGTATAGTAAGGCATAAAAACGACATAGTATAGTAAGGCATAAAAAGTCATAGTAATGTCATAGTATAGTAAGGCAAAAAAAGTCATAAAAAAGTCATAGTATAGTAAGGCATAAAAACGACATAGTATAGTAAGGCATAAAAAGTCATAGTATAGTAAGGCAAAAAAAGTCATAAAAATGTCATAGTATAGTAAGG
>NW_019507451.1:0-542 GCF_002814215.2 Seriola lalandi dorsalis
CTATGACATTTTCATGCCTTACAATAATATGACTTTTCTATGACTTTTTATACCTTACTATACTATGACGTTTATATGACGTTTTTATGCCTTACTATAAGATGACGTTTTTATAACTTTTTATACCTTACTATACTATGACGTTTTTATGCCTTAATATACTATGACGTTTTTATGCCTTACTATAATATGACATTTCTATGACTTTTTATACCTTACTATACTAAGACATTTCTATGACTTTTTTTACCTTACTATACTATGACGTTTTTACGACTTTTTATGCCTGAATATACTATAACGTTTTTATGCCGTTCTATAATATGACTTCTTATGCCTTACTATACTATGACATTTTCATGACTTTTTATACCTTACTATACTATGACTTTTTATACCTTACTATACTATGACGTTTTTATGACTTTTTATGCCTTACTATACTATGACATTTTTATACCTTACTATACTATGACGTTTTTATGACTTTTTATGCCTTACTATACTATGACATTTTTATGCCTTATTATAATATGACATTT
>NW_019507452.1:0-757 GCF_002814215.2 Seriola lalandi dorsalis
AAACCCACAAGCTGTGTTTTGCGCTCTTGTTCCCAGTCAGATGTATTCTCTGTTTGTGGGAGATCTAACTCCAGAGGTGGATGATGGGATGCTTTATGAGTTCTTCTACAACCGCTACCCTTCCTGTCGTGGTGGAAAAGTGGTACTGGACAGCATGGGCAACTCCAAGTGAGTATTAACATGCCATCACACAATGTGGAGGAAATATTTGAAAATATATCGGTACAGATTCTTGGCCTTCATTAGGTTTGTACATTTTACCTTGGCATAATAATTATATAATATACAAAGTATATATATTCTATACATATACTGTATATATATTATTTAAAAAAACATCAAACGTAAAATACAAAAATCGAATTATACAGAACGAAAATATAAATGCAACACTTTTGTTTTTGTTCCCATTTTTCATGAGCTGAAACAAGAGCTAAGATTTTTTTTTTCACACACACACACACACACACACACACACACACACACACACACACACACACACACACACACACGCACTTCCTCCTGGAAGGTGTGTCATATCCAGACAGTCCAGATGTGACCTCAGCTGGTCACAGTGAAATGCCTCTTTAAAATGTGCGGTTTTATCACACAAAACAGTCCCACAGATGTTTCATGTTGTGAGGTAACAGGTAGCTGAGTGTCCACCAGAGTTGTTTCCCATGAAATGAACACTCATTTCTCCATCGTAAGACTTCTTCAGAGTTGTTTCGGAGAGTGTGGCTGTAAATCCAACCAG
>NW_019507453.1:0-545 GCF_002814215.2 Seriola lalandi dorsalis
AGTTTTACATCTTTGGACTTGAATGAAACCATCTGAGAATTAAGAGGCTCCAACTAAACTGCCAATAACAATTTTATTAGGGATTAATTAGTTATATTATCAGTCCATAAATTGCTTGACCTTTAAAACATCGAGGATACATATAAGACTCAGTTTACTATCATGTAAGAACTATGCGGTTCTGCCTGAACGCCGTCTTCTAAATACCGACACCGCTGATCAAACGCTTCATTGTGAGACTTTGACCAGCTCGTCGTCTCTGCTGTGTCTTTGCTCTGTCTCTGCTGTGTCTCTGCTGTGTCTCTAATGTGTCTCTAATGTGTCTCCGCTGTGTCTCTGCTGTGTCTCTAATGTGTCTCTGCTGTGTCTCTGCTGTGTCTCCGCTGTGTCTCCGCTGTGTCTCCGCTGTGTCTCTAATGTGTCTCTGCTGTGTCTCTGCTGTGTCTCCGCTGTGTCTCCGCTGTGTCTCTAATGTGTCTCTGCTGTGTCTCTGCTGTGTCTCCGCTGTGTCTCCGCTGTGTCTCCACTGTGTCTCCGCTGTGTCT
>NW_019507454.1:0-602 GCF_002814215.2 Seriola lalandi dorsalis
TTGTAATGTCTTGTATGTGTTTTCCCATTTAGTTGTGTGTATGTGAATCAAGCAATATAGCTAAGACTATATTGTAATGTGCTATTTTTAGCCATGACATTGGCCCATGCTACATTCGTGTCCCTATGAAAATAAATGACAGTATTATTTTGGGAAACGTGCAGCAACACATGGGTGCACAAATAAAGGGCAAAACACTTCAGACAGTGTGTATTGTGCAGAGATTATTGTTTGTGCTTTTAAGAATAAACACAATATTGATGTGTTGAATATGTGTCACAAATTCAAAGAACAAAGGTGTGTAGGTGTCTGTGTGTGTCTGTGCGTGTGTGTGTGTCTGTAATATCAAGCTGATATTTTTTGTAGCAAATAAATGTGTGTTTGACTTCTGAAGTTCTGTTTAACTGTGGTTTAACAGTTTGTTCTGAGCAGTGTGTGTGTGTGTGTGTGTGTGTGTGTGTGTGTGTGTCTAACAAAGGGCACTTGTACAGTAGGACAGGTTGAACAGGTAGAGTGGAGACTACTCAATACACACACACACACACACACACACACACACACACACACACACACAAATGTCAGAGGAGCTAGTCACTGACAGG
>NW_019507455.1:0-484 GCF_002814215.2 Seriola lalandi dorsalis
CATCTTCTGTATCTCTGTGGAACAGTGCAGACATGACACATGAAACATGCTGTACACACAAACACACACAGAGACACGCACACACATGCTAGGTTTGATCGTACACACTGCTGCTGCTTGAGTACTGGAATATCTTTTGTCTGCATCTGGAATTGTTTTTTTTATTTGTTTTTTCACATGTATGTATGATCATGTGTGCACATGGCCATGCGTAGTATGTATATATGTGTGTGTATATGTGTTTGTATGCGTGTGTTCGTATGGGGAGGCGGTGTTTTTTTCTGCAGTGCTACAGTGCCATCTACAGCCGGCTTCCACTCTGGGAACAGAGCAGCACAGACCCGGTGGCCATACGCAAGCACTGGCCTTCCATTCACTCTCACCATGGGATCAGAGAATGTTTCCTCTGAGCAGTTTAGTGTGTGTGTGTGTGTGTGTGTGTGTGTGTGTGTGTGTGTGTGTGTGTGTGTGTGTGTGTGTGTGT
>NW_019507456.1:0-739 GCF_002814215.2 Seriola lalandi dorsalis
TAGCATGGCATAAAAAGTCATAGTATAGCATGGCATAAAAAGTCATAAAAAGTCATAGTATAGCATGGCATAAAAAGTCATAGTATAGCATGGCAAAAAAAGTCATAAAAAAGTCATAGTATAGCATAGCATAAAAAGTCATAAAAAAGTCATAGTATAGCATAGCAAAAAAAGTCACTAAAAAGTCATAGTATAGCATGGCATAAAAAGTCATAAAAAAGTCACAGTATAGTAAGGCATAAGAAATGACATAGTATAATAAGGCATTAAAAGTCATAGTATAGCATGGCACAAAAAAGTCATAGTATAGCATGGCAAAAAAAAGTCATAGTATAGCATGGCATAAGAAGTCATAAAAAAGTCATAGTATAGCATGGCAAAAAAGTCATAAAAAAGTCATAGTATAGCATGGCCTAAGAAGTCATAAAAAAGTCATAGTATAGCATGGCAAAAAAAGTCATAAAAAAAGGCTTAGTATAGCATGGCAAAAAAAGTCATAAAAAAAGGCTTAGTATAGCATGGCAAAAAAAGTCATAAAAAGTCATAGTATAGCATGGCATAAAAAGTCATAGTATAGCATGGCACAAAAAGTCATAAAAAAGTCATAGTATAGCATGGCATAAAAAGTCATAAAAAAGTCATAGTATAGCATGGCATAAAAAGTCATAGTATAGCATGGCAAAAAAAGTCATAAAAAAGTCATAGTATAGCATAGCATAAAAAGTCATAAAAAAGTCAT
>NW_019507457.1:0-675 GCF_002814215.2 Seriola lalandi dorsalis
TACCATACTATACAAGGACGTTTTTATGCCATGCTATACTATAATGTTTTTTGACATTTTTATGCCATACTATACTATGACTTTCTATGACATATGATACTATGACGTTTTTATATTTTTTTGCCATACTATATTATGACATTTTATGCCATACTATACTATGACGTTTTATATTTTTCTGCCATACTATACTGTATACAAGGGCGTTTAATGCCATACTATACTATGACGTTTTTTGACATTTTTATGCCATAATATACTATGACATTTTATTACATATAATAATATTACGTTTTATGATATTTTAATGCCATACTATACTATGACGTTTTTTGACATTTATATGCCATACTATACTATGATGTTTTTTGACATTTTATGACATACTATACTATGGTGTTTTTATATTTTTATGCCATTCTATACTATGACGTTTTATTACATATAATACTCTGACGTTTTATGATATTTTAATGCCATACTATACTATGAAGTTTTTTGACATTTTTATACCATACTATACAAGGACGTTTTTATGCCATACTATACTATGATGTTTTTTGACATTTTTATGCCATACTATACTATGACGTTTAATGCCATACTATACTATGATGTTTTTTGACATTTTTATACCATACTATACAAGGACGTTTTTATGCCATGCTATACTAT
>NW_019507458.1:0-1044 GCF_002814215.2 Seriola lalandi dorsalis
TTACTATACTATGACTTTTCATTCCTGACGTTTTTATGACTTTTTATGCCTTACTATACTATGTCGTTTTTATGACTTATTATGCCTTACTATACTATGACTTTTTATGCCTTACTATACTATGACGTTTTTATGACTTTTCTATACTATGTCGTTTTTATGACTTTTCTATACTATGTCGATTTTATGACTTTTTGTGCCTTACTATACTATGACTTTTTATGCTTTTCTGTACTATGACGTTTTTATGACTTTTCATGCCTTACAATAATATGACGTTTTTATGACTTTTTATGCCTTACTATACTATGACGTTTTTATGACTTTTTATGTCCTACTACACTATGACGTTTTATGCCTTATTATACAATTACTTTTTATGCCTTGCTATACTATGACTTTTTTCTCACTTTTTATGTTTTATTATACTATGACTTTTTATGACTTTTCATGCCTTACAATAATATGACATTTTTATGACTTTTTATGCCTTACTATACTATGACTTTTTATGCCTTACTATACTGTCGTTTTTATGCTTTTCTATACTATGTCGTTTTTATGACTTTTTATGCCTTTTTATACTATGACTTTTCATGCCTTACTATACTATGACTTTTCATGCCTTACTGTACTATGACGTTTTAATGACTTTTCATGCCTTACAATAATATGACGTTTTTATGACTTTTTATGCCTTACTATACTATGACTTTTCATGCCTTACTATACCATGTCGTTTTTATGACTTTTCATGCCTTACAATAATATGACGTTTTTATGACTTTTTATGCCTTACTATACTATGACTTTTCATTCCTGACGTTTTTATGACTTTTTATGCCTTACTATACTATGACTTTTCATGCCTCACTATACTATGTCGTTTTTATGACTTTTCATGGCTTACAATACTATGTCGTTTTTATGACTTTTCATGCCTTACTATACTATGACTTTTCATGCTTTTCTATACTATGTCGTTTTTATGACTTTTCATGCCTTACTATACTATGACTTTTCATGCTTTTCTATACTATGTCG
>NW_019507459.1:0-765 GCF_002814215.2 Seriola lalandi dorsalis
GCAGAAATCCATACCTTCAGCTGTAACACAGCCAAAATGATCAGCAAATCAAAAAAGAAAAGTAAAGAAAATGTCCAAAAAAGGACAGAGGGACCCCTGAGGGTTAATAAATCCCATGAACCGCTATTTAAATTACCACTATTATGTTTTTTTCTGTGCTAAATTTAACATTACTGGGGAGGAGAGCAACGCGACTAGAAGTGACAGCGAGAGAGTGCTAGTAGCTTCTCCTCTCCTCTGTCTCAGCGGAGACCGTCACAACTTCATTCACTCTTTTAACAAAACAAAAAAAAAAGCAACGAAGGAAGCAGTAAATGGACTTACATATTTAAGACCTAACTAAATTTGATTTAAGACCTAACATGCGGCTAATGTAAAGCTAGCAGAGCTTGGAGAGTTGGTTATCTGGTTGCTAGGCGCACGCACGCACACACACACAGGTCAGGAGCTGCCGTTGCCGTAATTAGAACTGTGAGCCTCTGAGTGATGGGAGTACCATCCAACTGCCCCATACTGCAATACAAATTCAGAAATGGATTTTCAGAGAAATACTGAAAGAACCCTTTTTTTTTATTCGCTCCTGTTTACACATTTTTTGACTGGGAACACCAAAAGCAAATCGACGTGTTCAAGAAGGTCTTGTGGTGCTGTTGATGTGAAAATTTGGTTGATGTTTTGTACCGTTTTCTATTAAGTGTGTCTTCTAGCTGATGGATATTGCTTGTTAACACACACACACACACACACACACACACACACACACAC
>NW_019507460.1:0-552 GCF_002814215.2 Seriola lalandi dorsalis
CGTCTCATGCCTTGCCATACTATGACCTTTTCATGACCTTTTATGCCTTAATATACTATGAAGTTTTTTTTGACGTTTTATGCCATACTATACTATGACCTTTTTTGTCATTTTTCTGCCATGTTATACTTTGACGTTTTTTGGCATTTTTATGCCATACTATACTGTGACGTTTTTTGGCATTTTTATGCCTTACTATACTATATTTTTTGATGCCTGACCATACTATGACCTTTTTATGACCTTCTATGCTTTAAAATACAATGATATTTTTCTGACGTTTTATGCCATACTATACACTGACGCTTTTTGGCATTTTTATGCCTTAATATACTATGATGTTTTTATGCCTTACTATACTATGATATTTTTTAACATTTTTATGCATCACTATACTATTTCGTCTCATGCCTTGCCATACTATGATATTCTTATGACCTTTTATGCTTTAATATACTATGATGTTTTTTTGACCTTTTATGCCATACTATACTTTGACATTTTTTGGCATTTTTCTGCCATACTATACTGTGACGTTTTTTGGCATTTTTA
>NW_019507461.1:0-752 GCF_002814215.2 Seriola lalandi dorsalis
GTTTTTATGCCTTTTTATGCCTTACTATACTATGACATTTTTATGACTTTTTATGCCTTACTATACTATGACGCTTTTATGACTTTTTACACCTTACTATACTATGACATTTTTATGACTTTTTATGCCTTACTATACTATGACGTTTTTATGACTTTTTACACCTTACTATACTATGACATTTTTATGACTTTTTATGCCTTACTATACTATGACGTTTTTATGCCTTACTATACTATGACATTTTTATGACTTTTTATGCCTTACTATACTATGACGTTTTTATGCCTTACTATACTATGACGTTTTTATGACTTTTTACACCTTACTATACTATGACGTTTTTATGCCTTACTATACTATGACGTTTTTATGCCTTTCAACGCCTTCCTATACTATGATGCTTTTATGACGTTTTTATGCCTTACTATACTATGACATTTTTATGACTTTTTACGCCTTACTATACTATGACGTTTTATGCCTTATTATACTATGACGTTTTTATGCCTCACTAAACTATGATATTATTAGCCATACTATACAATGATATTTTTTTTTACTTTTTATGCCTTAGAATTCTGACATTTTTATGACTTTTAAGGCCTTACTATACTATGACGTTTTTATGACTTTTTAAGCCTTACTAAACTATGGCATTTTTATGACTTACTATACTTTGATGTTTTTATGCCTTTTAATGCCTTACTATACTATGATGTTTTTTTGACTTTTTATGACTTACTATACTA
>NW_019507462.1:0-1195 GCF_002814215.2 Seriola lalandi dorsalis
AAATGTTTTTATGCCTTACTAAACTATGACTAACTATGACATTTTTATGACTTTTTTCTGCCTTAATATAATATGACGTTTTTATGACTTTTTGTGACTTACTATACTATGACGTTTTTATGCTTTATTATCATGTGACATTTTTTTACATTTTTATGCCTTACTATACTATGACTTTTTTTTTGACGTTTTTATGCCTTACTATACTATGACATTTTTTTTTTCGTTTTTATGCCTTACTATAACTATGACGTTTTTTAAAACGTTTTTATGCCTTACTATACTATGACTTTTTTTTTTTTACGTTTATATGCCTTACCATGCTATGACATTTTTTTTAAACGTTTTTATGCCTTACTATACTATGACATTTTTTTTTACGTTTTTATGCCTTACTATACTATGACATTTTTTTTTACGTTTTTATGCCTTACTATACTATGACTTTTTTTTTACGTTTTTATGCCTTACTATACTAAGACATTTTTATGCTTTATTATCAAGTGACATTTTTTTACGTTTTTATGCCTTACTATACTATGACATTTTTTTACGTTTTTATGCCTTACTATAATATGACTTTTTTTTAACGTTTTTATGCCTTACTATACTATGACATTTTTATGCTTTATTATCATGTGACATTTTTTTACGTTTTTATGCCTTACTATACTATGACTTTTTTGCGCCTTAATATACTATGCCGTTTTTTGACGTTTGTATGCCTTCATATACTTTGACGTTTTTTTACCTTACTATATTGTGACGTTTGTTGACATTTTGATGCCTTACTATACTTTGACATTTTTATGACTTACTATACTATGATGTTTTTTTAAACTTTTTTAGTCCTTACTATACTATGACTTTTTTTTTTACGTTTTTATGCCTTACTATACTATGACATTTTTTTAAACATTTTTATGCCTTACTACACTATGACGTTTTTTTTTAAACGTTTTTATGCCTTACTATACTATGACATTTTTTTTTACGTTTTTATGCCTTACTATACTATGACTTTTTTTTTTTCGTTTTTATGCCTTACTATACTATGACGTTTTTTAAAACGTTTTTATGCCTTACTATACTATGACATTTTTATGCTTTATTATCATGTGACATTTTTTTACGTTTTTATGCCTTACTATACTATGACTTTTTTTTTTTCGTTTTTATGCCTTACTATACTATG
>NW_019507463.1:0-462 GCF_002814215.2 Seriola lalandi dorsalis
TCAGACCAGGTCAGACCTGTTCAGACCTGTTCAGACCTGTTCAGACCTGTTCAGACCAGGTCAGACCTGTTCAGACCAGGTCAGACCTGTTCAGACCAGGTCAGACCTGTTCAGACCAGGTCAGACCTGTTCAGACCAGTCCAGGCCAGGTCAGACCAGACCAGACCAGGTCAGACCAGGTCAGACCTGTTCAGACCAGTTCTCTCTCTCTCCTGCTTGAAGAAAGCCAATCAGAGCTTTGCAGGTGGAATCAGGAGTGAATCATCTTCCTGTGTCAGAGACTGAAAATGATGGAGATGGACCCAGTTCATCAGTCGCTGCTGTTTGATTTGAAAACCAAAAACAACATTCAGGTTGTCATGACAACCCTGTCTCAGCCCAGAAGCTTTTACTGGAGCTTTCACCCACATGTTGTGGTCTTCATTAGCGGACAGGTGACCGTGTTAACAGGTCGTGGGTCTC
>NW_019507464.1:0-666 GCF_002814215.2 Seriola lalandi dorsalis
AATAAGCGACCATGGATCTCGGGGCAGCTTGTGGTGGTGGTTTAGGTCCGAGTGACCGGTGACAGCGTTGTATTTTGAGGTCAATGTCTGGGAGTTGCAGCTCCGACTTAATGAGTTTCTCCAGAAAATCACCTGCGTTGTTCCCCTCCTCTCCCTCGGGGATTCCGAAGATGCGGAGGTTATTTCTGCGGGAGCGTGTTTCTAAATCTGTTAACTTTGACACGATGCGCTCTTGCTCCTTCAGGGCCTGGAGAAGCGTGTCCTTCGCGTTAACACTCCACTCCTCCACCTTGGCCACTCGGGTCTCCACCCCCTCCATCCTGGCCTCTGTGTTCTTGAGTTCTGTCCCAATCTCGTTCAGTTTCTGGTTAACTTCTTCTTTAAAGTTTCCGAGCTCTTCTTTCATGTCCTTTTTGATTGTCTCGCAGAATCCGCTCAGTTCTTTTTTTCATGTCCAAGTGCCCCGCTCTTATGTCAGCGCGGATAGCATCCATGCTAGCTCGCATGGCGTCCATCATAGCATGCACATTAGCTTCACCTGTGTCGACGTCTCCTGTCGCCATTTCCTCGTTTTCCTCACTATTTGGGCTCGTTATGGTCTTAGCGTTTCTTAATTGGTATTTCCCCATAAGAATTTCACAGATATGGTCACATTAATTACTCTAA
>NW_019507465.1:0-650 GCF_002814215.2 Seriola lalandi dorsalis
GCCTCGTTAAACGTCTCCGAGGCCCGCTTGCTGCGACGAAAAATTTTGTCAAAAGTCCACAAATTGGGTGTCTACGGACTCAGCTCCACACGCTGAGTAACATATGTCAGCCCCAGCCTTCTGAGTCGCTCCCTTCCGAAGGGTCATCTCTCATATGCTGAGGTGCCACACCATTAAGACTGGTGTGAATGTCACAACGGAAAAGTTTGTCCAAAGTCCACAAGTTTGGTGTCTGCGGACTCGGCTCGTCACGCTGAGTAACATATGTCAGCCCCAGCCTTTTAAGTCGCTCCCTTCTGAAGAGCCGCCATGGGCGGTCTCTCATATGCTGCCGGGGGACATGGTTAAATTCTGTGTTTTAATAATTTCCCAAAAATTTTCTCGAAAGTCCACAAATTTGGTGTCTACGGACTCGGCTCGTCACGCTGAGTAACATATGTCAGCCCCAGCCTTCTAAGTCGCTCCCGTTGGAAGGGATGCCTCGTTAAACGTCTCCGAGGCCCGCTTGATGCTATGAAAAATTTTGTCAAGAGTCCACAAATTGGGTGTCTACGGACTCGGCTCGTCACGCTGAGTAACATATGTCAGCCCCAGCCTTCTGAGTCGCTCCCTTCCGAAGGGTCATCTCTCATATGCTGAGGTGCCACTCC
>NW_019507466.1:0-445 GCF_002814215.2 Seriola lalandi dorsalis
CGACAAAGGACTGAATGTGGAGCTTTGTTTTGATTTGGTGCTGTGCCATTCCCATCCTTTGACATTTGAGCTATTTTTTTTTTTTCCCTCATAGAAAATTGCTAACAATGGCTGGTGGGCAGGGTCAGTGTTTGCCCCCTGGTGCTGCTGTGTGGACTCAGAATCTGAGTAAAACACAACACCAGTACCCTGCACAACCAGATGGACTGGTTCCATTATCACCACTATCTCTCTGATCATTAGGCCTCCATTGTGATCCAGGACAAGAGAGTAAGCTACTGAGGAGACAGAATGAAAACCCCGGTCTACTACTCTAATATAGTTTGACTTTTCAAAAGATCAATATAAATAGATAGATAGATAGATAGATAGATAGATAGATAGATAGATAGATAGATAGATAGATAGATAGATAGATAGATAGATAGATAGATAGATTGGAGAG
>NW_019507467.1:0-724 GCF_002814215.2 Seriola lalandi dorsalis
TGAGACCACACTGATCAAGACTGAGACCACACTGAGACCAGACTGAGACCGGACTGAGACCGGACTGAGACCAGACTGAGGCCACACTGAGACCACACTGAGACCACACTGATCAAGACTGAGACCAGACTGAGACCGGACTGAGACCGGACTGAGACCGGACTGAGACCACACTGAGACCACACTGATCAAGACTGAGACCGGACTGAGACCGGACTGAGACCGGACTGAGACCACACTGATCAAGACTGAGACCAGACTGAGACGGACTGAGACCAGACTGAGACCACACTGATCAAGACTGAGACCAGACTGAGACCGGACTGAGACCGGACTGAGACCACACTGAGACCACACTGAGACCAGACTGAGACCACACTGAGACCAGACTGAGACCAGACTGAGACCACACTGAGACCAGACTGAGACCACACTGAGACCAGACTGAGACCAGACTGAGACCGGACTGAGACCGGACTGAGGCCACACTGAGACCAGACTGAGACCGGACTGAGACCACACTGAGACCGGACTGAGGCCAGACTGAGACCAGACTGAGACCAGACTGAGACCAGACTGAGACCGGACTGAGACCACACTGAGACCACACTGAGACCAGACTGAGACCACACTGAGACCAGACTGAGACCGGACTGAGACCGGACTGAGACCGGACTGAGACCGGACTGAGACCAGACTGAGACGGACTGAGGCCAGACTGAGA
>NW_019507468.1:0-762 GCF_002814215.2 Seriola lalandi dorsalis
GCATAAAATGTCAAAAAAATATCATAGTATATTAAGGCATAAAAGGTCATAAAAATGTCATAGTATGGTAAGGAATGAAACGACATAGTATAATAAGGCATGTAAATGCCAAGAAATGACATACTATAGTATAGCATAAAAGTGTCAAAAACGTCATAGTATAGTATGGCATAAAAGGTCATAAAAATGTCATAGTATGGTAAGTAATGAAACGAAATAGTATATTAAGGCATAAAAAGGCCAGAAAACGTCGTACTATTGTATGTTATGAAATTGTCAAAAAACCTCATAGTATAGTGTGGCATAAAATGTCAAAAAAATATCATAGTATATTAAGGCATAAAAGGTCATAAAATCGTCATAGTATGGTAAGGAATGAAACGACATAGTATAGTAAGGCATATAAATGCCAAGAAACGACATACTATAGTATGGCATAAAATGTCAAAAAAATATCATAGTATATTAAGACATAAAATGTCTTAAAAACGTCATAGTATACTAAGGAATGAAAGAAAATAGTATTG
The DNA here is from genome assembly GCF_002814215.2 of Seriola lalandi dorsalis. Lineage (NCBI taxonomy): Eukaryota > Metazoa > Chordata > Actinopteri > Carangiformes > Carangidae > Seriola > Seriola lalandi. The sequence goes on from NW_019507468.1 coordinate 528, forward strand.
TAAGGGATAAAAATGCCAGAAAACGTCGTACTATAGTATGTTATGAAAATGTCAAAAAACGTCATAGTATAGAATGGCATAAAATGTCAAAGAAATATCATAGTATATTAAGGCATAAAAGGTCATAAAAACGTGATAGTATGGTAAGGAATGAAACGAAACAGTATAGTTAGGCATAAAAATGCCAGAAAACGTCGTATTATAGTATGGCATAAAAATGTCAAAAATCGTCATA
>NW_019507469.1:0-453 GCF_002814215.2 Seriola lalandi dorsalis
ACTGTCGGAGTGGGGTTCCCAGTGGGATGGGTGAATGAAAGGTAATGGTTGTCGGTCAGGTTGAAGATGGAAGTAGTCAATGATTTTTAGTCGTCTATGGAATTTGTGAAGGTCCCTCTGAAGTTCCTCCCGGTCGAGTTTGGTGGGGCGTGGAATGAAAGAGAGTCCTCTCTCCAGAAGGGATAGCTGTGAGGGGGAGGGAGAAAAAAGGGTAGAGAGATTAAGAATGTTGGATGGGGAATTCCACCCCAGGTCCTGTGTGGGTGTGTGAGTGTCTGGATTAGCCTTACTTGTTATTGTAAATTTAGTTAGGGTTAGGGTTAGGGTTAGGGTTAGGGTTAGGGTTAGTAGGGTTAGGGTTAGGGTTAGGGTTAGGGTTAGGGTTAGGGTTAGGGTTAGGTTTATAAGAATTATCACGATGACTCTCCCCATAATGCCACTGGGCATCACAGT
>NW_019507470.1:0-702 GCF_002814215.2 Seriola lalandi dorsalis
CATGTGCTTGAGGGAAAAAAACAGTTAGAATGATGCAGTGATGTGTGTTGTGATGGATGTGTGTTGTGTTGTGTTGTGATGGATGTGTGTTGTGTTGTGATGGATGTGTGTTGTGTTGTGATGGATGCAGATGTTTGTCCTGTGTGTGTGTTGTGATGGATGTGTGTTGTGTTGTGATGGATGTGTGTTGTGTTGTGATGGATGTGTGTTGTGTTGTGATGGATGTGTGTGGTGTTGTGTTGTGATGGATGTGTGTTGTGTTGTGATGGATGTGTGTGGTGCTGTGATGGATGTGTGTGGTGTTGTGATGGATGTGTGTTGTGTTGTGATGGATGTGAGTTGTGATGGATGTGTGTTGTGATGGATGTGTGTTGTGTTGTGATGGATGTGTGTTGTGATGGATGTGTGTTGTGATGGATGTGTGTTGTGTTGTGATGGATGCAGATGTTTGTCCTGTGTGTGTGTTGTGATGGATGTGTGTGGTGCTGTGATGGATGCAGATGTTTGTCCTGTGTGTGAGTTGTGATGGATGTGTGTTGTGATGGATGTGTGTTGTGCTGTGATGGATGCAGATGTTTGTCCTGTGTGTGTGTTGTGATGGATGTGTGTGGTGCTGTGATGGATGCAGATGTTTGTCCTGTGTGTGTGTTGTGATGGATGTGTGTGGTGCTGTGATGGATGCAGATGTTTGTCCTGTGTGTG
>NW_019507472.1:0-517 GCF_002814215.2 Seriola lalandi dorsalis
TCATCATCATCATCATCATCATCATCATCATCATCATCATCATCATCATCAGTTTTACTGAGATAACAATTTAACAATTAAACAGAAATCACTTGTTTCATATTCTTGAAACAGGACATTAAATTAGACGATTGTCTGATCACATGAGACAAACTGATTGATTAAGGCTCGTTCACGTGTGAGTGAGATTATAAAGGGGAACCATGAGAACTTTACATAGAGAGTTATATAAATATATATATATATATATATATAGGTTATACAGGTTTGGTGCGTCACATAGTTTCAGTCATGAAGCTACAGAGTTTTATGCAACTGGACCCTGGAGTGTACAGGTGTGGACAGGTGTGGACAGGTGTGACTTGTGTCCAGAATCGATCATTCTAAGCTCAGAATAATGAATAAGTTATTGATCTGTGTCTTGTTCCTGGTTTTACGTTGAAACCAGGTCAGAAAACTCACAGAGGCAGATCGTCGACGCACCTGACCTACTGAGGTTATAAAAAGAAGTAAGACT
>NW_019507473.1:0-595 GCF_002814215.2 Seriola lalandi dorsalis
TCAGTCTCAGACTCACATTCAGTCTCAGACTCAGACTCAGTTTCAAACTCACACTCACACTCAGTCTCAGTCTCACACTCAGTCTCAGTCTTACACTCAGTCTCAGACTCACACTCAGTCTCACACTCAGTCTCAGGCTCACACTCAGTCTCAGTCTCAGACTCAGTCTCAGACTCAGACTCAGTCTTACACTCAGTCTCACACTCAGTCTCAGGCTCACACTCAGTCTCAGTCTCAGACTCAGTCTCAGACTCAGTCTCAGACTCAGACTCAGTCTCAGTCTCAGACTCAGACTCAGTCTCACACAGTCTCAGACTCACATTCAGTCTCAGACTCAGTCTTAGTCTCAAACTCAGTCTTAGTCTCAAACTCAGTCTTAGTCTCAAACTCAGTCTTGCAGCCTGACGTGAGTCTTCGTTTGTAAAACAAACACCATGAAGCTGAAAATCAACCAGTAACTAAAACCACTTCCTGTCTGCTCAGCTGATCTGGTTTGTTTTCAAATGAGGACGAGTCTGTTTACACCACGATCCAGATCAGACCCTGATGCAGCAGCACGAACCGAGACCACACAGCTGTACACACACCTGGACCT
>NW_019507474.1:0-740 GCF_002814215.2 Seriola lalandi dorsalis
CATTTTTATGCCTTACTATACTGTGACGTTTTGTGCCTGACTATACTATGACGTTTTTTGCCATTTTTATGCCTTATTATACTATGACGTTTTTTGAAATTTTATGCCATACTATACTATGACGTTTTTTGCCATTTTTATGCTCTACTATAATATGTATTTTTTGGCATTTTTATGCCTTACTATACTGTGACGTTTTGTGCCTGACTGTACTATGACGTTTTTTTTGTCATTTTTATGGCTTAGTATACTATGGCATTTTTGGAAATTTTATGCCATACAATACTATGACGTTTTTTGCCATTTTTATGCCTTACTATACTATGATGTTTTTTTGAAATTTTATGCCATACAACACTATGACGTTTTTTGACATTTCAATGCTCTACTATAATATGATTTTTTTTGGCAATTTTTTGCCTTACTATACTGTGACGTTTTGTGCCTGACTACACTATGACGTTTTTTGCCATTTTTATGCCTTATTATACTATGATGTTTTTTTGAAATTTTATGCCATACAATACTATGACGTTTTTTGCAATTTTTATGCTCTACTATAATATGACTTTTTTTGGCATTTTTTTGCCTTACTATACTGTGACGTTTTGTGCCATACTATACTATGACGTTTTTTGCCATTTTTATGCCTTACTATACTGTGACGTTTTGTGCCATACTATACTATGACGTTTTTTGCCATTTTTATGCCTTACTATACTATGACGTTTTTTGAAATT
>NW_019507475.1:0-667 GCF_002814215.2 Seriola lalandi dorsalis
GTCATAGTATAGTAAGGCATAAAATTTCATAAAAATGTCATTGTATAGTAAGGAGTAAAATTTCATAAAAATGTCATAGCATAGCAAGGAATAAAATTTCATAAAAACATCATAGTAACGTAAGGCATAAAATTTCATTTAAAGAAATCATTGTATAGTAAGGCATAAAAATGTCATAGTATAGTAAGGTATAAAAATGTCATAGTATAGTGAGGCATAAAAATGTCATAGTATAGTAAGGCATAAAATTTCATTAAAAAAATCATTGTATAGTAAGGCATAAAAATGTCATAGTATAGTAAGGCATAAAATTTCATAAAAACATAGTAAGGTATCAAATTTAATAAAAACGTCATAGTATAGTAAGGTATAAATTTTCATAAAAATGTCATAGTATAGTAAGGCATAAAATTTCAAAAAAATGTAATAGTAACATAAGGCATAACATTTCATTTCAAAAAATCATTGTATAGTAAGGCATAAAAATATCATAGTATAGTAAGGCATAAGATTAAATAAAAATGTCATAGTATAATTAAGTATAAATTTTCATAAAAATGTCATTGTATAATAAAGAGTAAAATTTCATAAAAACGTTATGGTAAAGTAAGGCGTAAAAATGTCATTGTATAGCAAGGAGTAAAATTTCATAAAAACGTCATAGTAA
>NW_019507477.1:0-716 GCF_002814215.2 Seriola lalandi dorsalis
TTACTATACTATGACTTTTTTGCCTTACTATAGTATGACTTTTTATGCCTTACTGTACTATGACTTCTTATGCTTTACTATACTATGACCATTTCATGACATTTTATGCCTTACTATACTATGATGTTTTTATGACTTTTTATGCCTTACTATACTATGACTTTTTTATGCCTTACTATACTATGACATTTTATGCCTTACTATACTATGACTTTATATGCCTTGCTATACTATGACGTTTTTATGACTTTTTATGCCTTACTATACTATGACTTTTTATGAATTTTTATGCCTTATTATACTATGACTTTTTATGACTTTTATGCCTTACTATACTATGACTTTTTTGCATTAATATAGTATGACTTTTTATGCTTTACTATACTATGACGTTTTTATGCCTTACTATACTATGTCGTTTATATGACTTTTTATGCCTTAGTATACTATGTCATTTTTATGACTTTTCATGCCTTATTATATTATGACTTTTTATGCCTTACTATACTATGACGATTTTATGACTTTTTATGCCTTACTATACTATGTCGTTTTTATGACTTATTATGCCTTACTATACTATGACTTTTTATGACTTATTATGCCTTACTATACTATGTCTTTTTATGACTTATTATGCCTTACTATACTATGACTTTTTATGCCTTACTATATTATGTCGTTTTTATGACTTTTTATGCCATACTATACTATGA
>NW_019507478.1:0-700 GCF_002814215.2 Seriola lalandi dorsalis
AAGGTCATAATATACTCAGGAATAAAGATGTCATAGTATAATAATGTGTATTAAGTGAGAAAAACGACATAGTATAGTATGGCAAAAACATGAAAAAATGGCATAGTATATTAAGGCTTAAAAACATCAACAAACGTCATAATATGGTCAGGTATACACATGTCATAGTATAATAATGTGCATTAAGTGAGAAAAATGACATAGTATAGTATCAAAAAAAGTGAAAAAATGACATAGTATGGTATATTAGTATATTAATAATTATATAAATAATTAATAATTTGTATTAAGTGAGAAAAATGACATAGTATGGTATGGCAAAAAAAATGAAAAAATGGCACATGGTATTGAGGCATAAAACAATCATAAAAGGTCATAATATACTAAGGAATAAAGATGTCATAGTATAATAATGTGTATTAAGTGAGAAAAATGATATAGTATAGTATGGCAAAAAAAGGGGAAAAAAACGACATAGTATAGTATGGTAAAAACATGCAAAAATGGCATAGTACATTAAGGCATGAAACCATAAAAAAATGACACAATATGGTCAGGTATACAGATGTCATAGTATAATAATGCGTATTAAGTGAGAAAAATGACATAGTATAGTATGAAAAAAAAGTGAAAGAACGACATAGTATAGTATAGCAAAAAAATTTAAAAAATGGCATAGTTTATTAAGGCATAAAAACAT
>NW_019507479.1:0-746 GCF_002814215.2 Seriola lalandi dorsalis
TTATGCCTTACTATACTATGATATTTTTATGACTTTTTATGCCTTACTATACTATGACGTTTTCATGACTTTTTATGCCTTACTATACTATGATATTTTTATGACTTTTTATGCCATACTATACTATGACGTTTTTATGGCTTTTTATGCCTTACTATACTATGATGTTTTTATGACTTTTTATGCCTTACTATACTATGACTTTTTATGCCTTAATATACTATGACTTTTTATTACTTTTTATGCTCTACTATACTATGACTTTTTATGCCTTACTATACTATGACTTTTTATGACTTTTTATGCCCTACTATACTATGACTTTTTATGACTTTTTATGCCTTACTATACTATGACTTTTTATACCTTACTATACTATGACGTTTTTATGACTTTTCATGCCTTACTGTACTATGACTTTTTTTGTCTTACCATACTATGACTTTTTCTACCTGACAATATTATGACTTTTTATACCATAATATACTATTGTGTTTTTATGCCTTACTATACTATGACTTTTTATGCCTTACTATACTATGAATTTTTATGCTTTACTATACTATGAATTTTTCTACCTGACAATATTATGACTTTTTATGCCTTATTATACTATGACTTTTTATGCCTTATTATACTATGACTTTTTATGACTAACTACACAATGACTTTTTATGCATTACTATATGGTCACAGCCTGACTCAATGGCTCTATAACCAGAATGGAGAGACAACACAAGATGACA
>NW_019507480.1:0-475 GCF_002814215.2 Seriola lalandi dorsalis
TCGGGCTGATTGAGTCTGGTTGGGGTTGGTTGGGGATGGCTGAGTCTGGTTTGGGTTGGTTGAGTCTGGTTGGTGTTGGTTGAGTCTGGTTAGGGCTGGTTTGGGCTGGTTGAGTTTGGTTGGGGCTTGTTGGGGCTGATTGGGGTTGGTTGAGTCTGGTTGGGGCTTATTGGGTCTGGTTAAGTCTGGTTGGCGTTGGTTGAGTCTGGTTGGGGCTGGTTTGGGCAGGTTGAGTCTGGTTGGGGCTGGTTGGGTCTGGTTGAGTTTGGTTGGGGCTTGTTGGGGCTGATTGGGGTTGGTTGAGTCTGGCTGGCGTTGGTTTAGGTTGGTTGAGTCTGGTTGGGGTTGGTTGGGGCTTGTTGGGGCTGGTTGAGGCTGGGGGAGTCTGGTTGGGGCTAATTTGGGCTGGTTGAGTTTGGTTGGGGCTTGTTAGGGCTGATTGGGGTTGGTTGAGTCTGGTTGGGGCTTATTGGGT
>NW_019507481.1:0-768 GCF_002814215.2 Seriola lalandi dorsalis
GCGTTTTTATGCCTTAATATACTATGACGTTTTTAGACATTTTTATGTCTTACTATACAATGACTTTTTATGCCTTACCATACTATGACGTTTTTATGCCTTACTATACTATGATGTTTTTTGACATTTTCATGTCTTACTATACTATGACTTTTTATGCCTTACCATAATATGACGTTTTTATGCCTTACTATACTATGATGTTTTTTGACATTTTTATGCCTTACTATACTATGAAATTTTTATGCCTTTCTATACTAAGACTTTTTATACCTTACTATACTATGAAGTGTTTTTTTACATTTTTAGGACTTACTATACTATGAAATTTTTATGCCTTACTATAGTATGATGTTTTCTGACATTTTTATGTCTTACTATACAATGACTTTTTATGCCTTACTATACTATGACTTTTTTTGACATTTTTATGCCTTAATATACTATGACTTTTTATGCCTTACTATACTATGACGTTTTATGCCTTACTATACTATGACGTTTTATTTGACATTTTTATGCCTTACTATACTATGACGTTTTTATGCCTTACTATACTATGACGTTTTTTGACATTTTTATGCCTTACTATACTATGACATTTTTATGTCTTACTATACTAAGACTTTTTATACCTTACTATACTATGAAGTGTTTTTTTACATTTTTATGCCTTACTATAGTATGATGTTTTCTGACATTTTTATGTCTTACTATACTATGACTTTTTATGCCTTACTATACTATGACGTTTTATGCCTTACTATA
>NW_019507483.1:0-508 GCF_002814215.2 Seriola lalandi dorsalis
TAGGTTCTATATTAATACTGTGAAAGTATCAAAGTCTCAGTCCACAGAGAAATGCACACAGCCTGTATTCAGAAACTGAGCCTTAAAACCAGCCGTCAGGACTTCTGGAACTTTGTGACGTCCTGACGGCTGGTTTTAAGGCTCAGTTTCTGAATTGCACCTTCTTTTTCTTAATATATACAGTTGTCTCATACTGTTCTTTGTGGTGTATTTCTGTGTTTATTTAATGTCTACTCTGTTTGCCTTTTAAATTGCCCCCTGCAGACAAATAAAGTTTATTGAGACCCGCTTTATAATCAGAGAACACATGGAAATCTACCCTTATACAATATGGGACCTTTAATAGACGCATTGATTTTGTATTTGTTCTTGTTTTTGGAATTTTTCCACTGAGATGTAAATTTCTTTCCCTGATGCCAAGCTGAGACTGACCTGTTTTGTTTTTCTTTATTTTGTTACTCTAATGTTCAGCTGCAGACGACTACGTGTCACCCATGCTCCATTTTTT
>NW_019507484.1:0-798 GCF_002814215.2 Seriola lalandi dorsalis
ATGGACGATGAACAGATGGATGATGGACGGATGAACAGACGGATGGATGGATGAACAGATGGATGGATGGATGGATGAACAGATTGATGGATGGATGAACAGATGGACGATGAACAGATGGATGATGGACGGATGAACAGACGGATGGATGGATGAACAGATGGATGGATGGATGAACAGATGGATGGATGGATGGATGAACAGATTGATGGATGGATGAACAGACAGATGGATGGATGGATGAACAGATGGATGGATGGATGAACAGACAGATGGATGGATGGATGGATGAACAGATGGATGGATGGACGGATGAACAGATGGATGGATGAACAGACAGATGGATGGATGAACAGACAGATGGATGGATGAACAGACAGATGGATGGATGGATGAACAGATGGATGGATGGACGGATGAACAGATGGATGGATGGTTGAACAGATGGATGGATGAACAGACAGATGGATGGATGAACAGACAGATGGATGGATGAACAGACAGATGGATGGATGAACAGACAGATGGATGGATGGATGAACAGATTGATGGATGGATGAACAGACAGATGGATGGATGGATGAACAGATGGATGGATGGATGAACAGAGAGATGGATGGATGGATGAACAGATGGATGGATGGATGAACAGAGAGATGGATGGATGGATGAACAGATAATGAACAGATTGATGGATGGATGAACAGACAGATGGATGGATGGATGAACAGATGGATGAACTCTCACCTCTCTTAAGTAGCAGGATATTCCTCGCAGAGCTTCGCCCATGGCCGTGGG
>NW_019507485.1:0-760 GCF_002814215.2 Seriola lalandi dorsalis
AAGATAAGAGCCGATCCAAGCTTAGGAAGCGTTTAAACAGCGCTATTGAACAGTATTGCATTCTCAGGTGTAAATGATAACTTTATGACATGTAAACATGAAATCCATCATATTCTTCATGAATGCTACTCAAATAGACAGGAAAACTTATCCTGAAGTGTTCTGTATAGAAATCCCACTAAATGTGAATGCTCAGATTTTGGATACACACAGACAGCTTTAACGAGGGAAACAGCCGATTTAGACGCTGGAAACGTGGAAACAGCGCTTTTCAACAGTATCGCATTCTAAGGTGTAGCTGATAACTTTATGACATGTAAACATGAAATCCGGTATATTCTTCATGAATGCTACTCGAATAGACAGGAAAACTTATCCTGATGTGTTCTGTGTAGAAATCCCACTTAATGTGAATGCTCAGATTTTGGATACACACAGACAGCTTTAACGAGGGAAAGAGCCGATTTAGACGCTGGAAACGTGGAAACAGCGCTTTTCAACAGTACCGCATTCTAAGGTGTAGCTGATAACTTTATGACATGTAAACATGAAATCCATCATATTCTTCATGAATGATACTCAAATAGACAGGAAAACTTATCCTGAAGTGTTCTGTGTAGAAATCCCACTAAATGTGAATGCTCATATTTTGGATACACACAGACAGCTTTAACGAGGGAAAGAGCCGATTTAGACGCTGGAAACGTGGAAACAGCGCTTTTCAACAGTATCGCATTGTAAGGTGTAGCTGATAACTTTA
>NW_019507487.1:0-854 GCF_002814215.2 Seriola lalandi dorsalis
GGCATAAAAAGTCATAAAAAGGTCATAGTATGAAAAGTAATAAAAAGGTCATAGTATAAAAAGTAATAAAAACGACATAGTATAGTAAGGCATAAAAAGTAATACATAATATAGTAAGGCATAAAAAGTCATAAAAACGACATAAGCATAAAAGTCATAGAAACGGCATAGTATAGTAAGGCATAAAATGTCATAAAAACAACATAGTATAGTAAGGCATAAAAAGTCAAAAAAGTCATAGTATAAAAAGTCATGAAAAAGTCACAGTACAGTAAGGCATAAAAAGTCATAGTATAGTAAGGCATAAAAAGTCAAAAAAGTCATAGTATAAAAAGTTATTCAAAAGTCATTGTATAGTAAAATATAAAAAGTCATAAAAAGTCATAATATAGTAAGGCACAAAAAGTCATAAAAACGACATAAGCATAAAAGTCTTAGAAACGGCAAAGTATAGTAAGGCATAAAATGTCAAAAAAACAACATAGTATAGTAAGGCATAAAAATGACATAGGATAGTAAGGCATAAAAAGTCATGAAAACGTCATAGTATAGTAAGGCATAAAAAGTCATAAAAACGACATAGTTTATTAAGGCATAAAAATAACAGTACAGTGAGGCATAAAAAGTCATAAATACAATATAGTATAATAGGGCATAAAAAGTCATAAAAACGACATAGTATAGTAAGGCATAGAAAGTCATAAAAATGACATCGTTTAGTAAGGCATAGAAAGTCATTAAAACGACATAGTATAGTAAGGCATAAAAAGTCATTAAAACAACATAGTATAGTAAGGCATAAAAACGACATAGTACAGTGAGGCATAAAAAGTCATAAAAACGACATAGTATAG
>NW_019507490.1:0-757 GCF_002814215.2 Seriola lalandi dorsalis
CGTCATAGTATAGTAAGGCATAAAAAGTCATAAAAATGTCATAGAATAATAAGGCAAAAAAAGTCATAAAAACGTAAGGCATAGTAAGGCATAAAAAGTCATAGTATAGTAAGGCATAAAAAGTCATAAAAACGACATAGTATAGTAAGGCATAAAAAGTCATAAAAACGTCATAGTATAGTAAGTCAAAAAAAGTCATAAAAACATGATAATATAGTAAGTCTGAAAAAGTCATAGTATAGTAAGGCATAAAAAGTCATAAAAACGTTATAGTATAGTAAGGCAAAAAAAGTCATAAAAACGTCATAGTATAGTAAGGCATAAAAAGTCATAGTATAGTAAGGCATAAAACGTCATAGAAAACGTCATAGTATAGTGAGTCATATAAAGTTATAGTATAGTAAGGCATAAAAGTCATAAAAACAACAAAGTATAGTAAGGCATAAAAAGACATTGTATAGTAAGGCATAAAAAGTCATAAAAATGACATAGTATAGTAAGTCATATAAAGTCATAGTATAACAAGGCATGAAAAGGCATAAAAACATGATAGTATAGTAAGGCATAAAAAGTCATAAAAATGTCATAGTATAGTCAGGCAAAAAAAGTCATAAAAACGTCATAGTATAGTAAGGCATAAAAAGTCATAGTATAGTAAGGCATAAAAAGTCATAAAAAGTCATAGTATAGTAAGGCATAAAAAGTCATAAAAATGACATAGTATAGTAAGTCATATAAAGTCATAGTATAATAAGGC
>NW_019507491.1:0-953 GCF_002814215.2 Seriola lalandi dorsalis
ATACTATGACGTTTTCTGACTTTTTATGCCTTACTATACTATGACTGTTTATGACTTTTTATGCCTTACTATACTATGACTTTTTATGCCTTACTATAGTATGACTTTTTTATGACTTTTTATGCCTTATTATTTTATGACTTTTTATGCCTTACTATACTATGACTTTTTATGCCTTACTATACGATGACTTTTCATGCCTTACTATACTATGACTTTTTATGACTTTTTATGCCTTACTATACTATGACTTTTCATGCCTTACTATACTATGACTTTTTGACTTTTTATGCCTTACTATACTGTCATTTTTATGACTTTTTATGCATTACTACACTATGACATTTTTATGAATTTTTATGCCTTACTATATTATGACTTTTTATGCCTTACTATACTATGACGTTTTTATGACTTTCTATGCCTTAATATACTATGACTTTTTATGACTTTTTATGCCTTACTATACTATGACTTTTTATGCCTTACTATACTATGACTTTTTTATGACTTTTTTTGCCTTTCTATACTATGAAGTTTTTATGACTTTTTATGAGTCTTTATGCCTTACTATAGTATGACATTTTATGCCTTTCTATACTATGAAGTTTTTAATGCCTTGCTATACTATGTCGTTTTTATGACTTTTTATGCCTTACTATACGATTATGTTTTTATGACTTTTTATGCCTTACTATACGATTATGTTTTTATGCCTTACTATACTATGACTTTTTATGCCTTACTATACTATGACGTTTTTATGACTTTTTATGCCTTACTATAATATGACTTTTTATGCCTTACTATACTATGACTTTTTATGCCTTACTATACTATGACTTTTTATGCCTTACTATACTATGTCGTTTTTATGACTTTTTATGCATTACTACACTATGACATTTTTATGACTTTTTATGCCTTTCTATACTATGACTTTTTATGCCTTA
>NW_019507492.1:0-495 GCF_002814215.2 Seriola lalandi dorsalis
TGTGTGTGTGTGTGTGTGTGTGTGTGTGTGTGTGTGTGTGTGTGTGTGTGTGTGTGTCTCATGTCTTAGAGAAGAGAAACGTGAGCAGGAAACTGAAGTTTAAATTTAAAACACTGACAAAAAAAACAAAGGTAAAAGTAAAAATCCTTCAGAATATTTCCTGACAAACTATTAAAACTGTTTCAGACATTGATTTGATAGAAAACGCTCCAGGAGAGGTGATCTGGGAATCTGTGAAGGTGTGAGGGAAGGTGAGGACAGACCTGCAGGAACATGTGATTCACAACAACTGAAAAACCTGATCACAGTTACAAAATATGAAATATTTGACACTTAGAAATAATCTGTCATGGACTTTGTTAGAAATGGTTCTATGTGTGACGTCATCACTGCTGTCTGACGTTTCCTCTGACGTTTCCTCTGACACCATCTTTTCCTGCTCTGGTTTCTGTCGACATAAATTCGATTCTTTGTTTGTTCTTCAACAATAAGTTT
>NW_019507493.1:0-733 GCF_002814215.2 Seriola lalandi dorsalis
CCTTTTCGCCTTAATATACAATGATGTTTTTTTGATGTTTTATGCCATACTATACTATGACGTTTTTGAATATTTTTATGCCATGATATACTTTGACGTTTTTTGGTATTTTTATGTCTTACTATACTATATCGTTTTATTCCTTACCATACTATGACATATTTATGACGTTTTATGCCTTAATATACTATGATGTTTTTTTTTTTTAAAGTATATTTTTTTGGGCTTTTATGCCTTTAATGGACAGCACAGTGGAGAGTGACAGGAAACGGGGAGGCAGAGAGAGGGGGAATGACATGCAGTGAAAAGCCGTCCGATGCGGGATTCGAACCGGGGCCGACTGCAGCCTCTACACATGGGGCGCCTGCTTAAACCACTACGCTACACGACGCCCCACTATGATGTTTTCTTGACGTTTTATGCCATACTATACTATGACGTTTTTTGAGATTTTTATGCCATATTATATTAGGACGTTTTTTGGTATTTTTATGTCTTACTATACTATATTGTTTTATTCCTTACCATACTATGACATATTTATGACGTTTTATGCCTTAATATACTATGACGTTTTTTGACATTTTATGCCATACTATACTATGACGTTTTTTGACATTTTTATGCCATATTATATTAGGTCGTTTTTTGGTATTTTTTTGTCTTACTATACTATATTGTTTTATTCCTTAACATACTATGACATATTTATGACGTTTTATGCCTTAATATA
>NW_019507494.1:0-1519 GCF_002814215.2 Seriola lalandi dorsalis
GCAAAAAAAGTCATTAAAACGTCATAGTATAGTAAGGCATGAAAAGTCATAGAGTACTGAGGCATAAAAAGTCTTAAAAAGATCATAGTATAGTAAGGCATAAAAAGTCATAAAAACACATAATATAGTAAGGCAAAAAAAATCATAAAAACATCATGGTATAGTAAGGCATAAAAGTCATGAAAACGTCATAGTATAGTAAGGCATGAAAAGTAATAAAAAACGTCATAGTATAGTAAGGCATAAAAAGTAAAAAAAACATCATAATATAGAAATGCAAAAAAAGTCATTAAAACGTCATAGTATAATAAGGCATGAAATGTCATACAATACTGAGGCATAAAAAGTCATAAAAAGATCATAGTATAGTAAGGCATAAAAAGTCATAAAAACACATAGTATAGTAATGCAAAAAAAATCATAAAAACATCATGCTATAGTAAGGCATAAAAGTCATGAAAACGTCATAGTATAGTAAGGCATGAAAAGTAATAAAAACATCATAGTATAGTAAGGCACAAAAACGTCATGGAATATTAAGGCATAAAAAGATCATAGTATAGTAAGGCATAAAAAGTCATAAAAACGTCATAGTATAGTAAGGCATGAAAAGTAATAAAAACATCATAGTATGGTAAGGCATTAAAACGTCATAGTATAGTAAGGCATAAAAAGTAAAAAAAAAACATCATAGTATAGTAATGCAAAAAAAGTCATAAAAACGTCATAGTATAGTAAGGCATAAAAAGTCAAAAAAACGTCATAGTATAGTAAGGCATAAAAGCGTCATAGTATAGTAAGGCATAAAAGTCATGAAAACGTCATAGTATAGTAAGGCATGAAAAGTAATAAAAAACGTCATAGTATAGTAAGGCATAAAAAGTAAAAAAAACATCATAATATAGAAATGCAAAAAAAGTCATGAAAACGTCATAGTATAGTAAGGCATGAAAAGTAATAAAAAACGTCATAGTATAGTAAGGCATAAAAAGTAAAAAAAACATCATAATATAGAAATGCAAAAAAAGTCATTAAATCGTCATGCTATAGTAAGGCATAAAAGTCATGAAAACGTCATAGTATAGTAAGGCATGAAAAGTAATAAAAACATCATAGTATAGTAAGGCATAAAAACATCATAGTATAGTGAGGCATAAAAAGTCAAAAAAACATCATAGTATAGTAATGCAAAAAAAGTCATGGAATATTAAGGCATAAAAAGTCATAAAAACACATAATATAGTAAGGGGAAAAAAATCATAAAAACATCATGGTATAGTAAGGCATAAAAGTCATAAAAACGTCATAGTATAGTAAGGCATGAAAAGTCATAAAAAAGTCATAGTATAGTAAGGCATAAAAATTAATAAAAACGTCATAGTATAGTAAGGCATAAAAAGTCATGGAATATTAAGGCATAAAAAGATCATAGTATAGTAAGGCATCAAAAGTCATAAAAACGTCATAGTATAGTAAGTCATGAAAAGTAATAAAAACATCATAGTATAGTAAGGCATTA
>NW_019507495.1:0-508 GCF_002814215.2 Seriola lalandi dorsalis
TGAGCTAGGCTAACAAAGAAACTCACACCTTCCCTCCCACATACACACCAGGTGGTCTCAGCGGCCATTTTGAATAGTTTCTTTGTTTACCGCCATCTTGTGTAGTCTTCTTTGTTCAGGTCATGTGGTCACAGTGACCACTTTGAATCGGCCATCTTGCCTTTGTCTGTGTCCCCACAGACACACACACATACACCTACATACACACACCTGTATATACTAGATTAGACATTGTAAATAAATGCCTTTAAGTATAACTACTGGTGTGTTTAATGTTGCACAAGCGTGAATATTGCGAACCTCTACTTTGTAGAATCCAATCCTTCAACTTTAACTTACTGTTGATATGGTAATTTGGTTATAGTTAGTAAGCTAATTGTTAATCAGAGTTCCAGATTGATGTTAATAAATTGAGACTAAAACCATATTGGCTATTTTGCCTATTAGTTTAGGCTGGTGCCCCGAGGACTTTAATTAATTTTAAAGTTATTATTTAACATTAATATTT
>NW_019507497.1:0-711 GCF_002814215.2 Seriola lalandi dorsalis
TAATACTACACAGGTAATACTACTGCAAAACACAGGTAATACTACACAGGTAATACTACTGCAAAACACAAGTAATACTACTGCAAAACACAGGTAATACTACACAGGTAATACTACTGCAAAACACAGGTAATACTACTGCAAAACACAGGTAATACTACACAGGTAATACTACTGCAAAACACAGGTAATACTACTGCAAAACACAAGTAATACTACTGCAAAACACAAGTAATACTACACAGGTAATACTACTGCAAAACACAGGTAATACTACTGCAAAACACAAGTAATACTACTGCAAAACACAAGTAATACTACACAGGTAATACTACTGCAAAACACAGGTAATACTACTGCAAAACACAAGTAATACTACTGCAAAACACAAGTAATACTACACAGGTAATACTACTGCAAAACACAGGTAATACTACACAGGTAATACTACACAGGTAATACTACTGCAAAACACAAGTAATACTACACAGGTAATACTACACAGGTAATACTACTACTACTATACACTAATAATACCACTGTAAACTGCGTCTCTGGTGTCTTAGTCTCTGGTGGCGAAGGCGTTGGGCGTCCCTGCCAACAGGGTGGTGGTCCGGGTGAAGAGGATGGGCGGAGGCTTCGGTGGCAAGGAGAGCCGAACCACCGTGTTGTCCACTGTGGTTGCCGTGGCAGCAAACAAGTACGTCTGTC
>NW_019507498.1:0-658 GCF_002814215.2 Seriola lalandi dorsalis
AAAGTTAGAGTGAAAGCGTCAGTTGGCTAGAGTGCGTGAAGCAGTAAAAAGTAACCTTTATTTTTATTTTTAACTCGAGCTCGCGGCCAAACCGTAAAAAGGAGACAAATAATTCTTTCTGAAAATGTAGACATAGTTGATGGGATTCATAAAATGTAACTTTGACAGGCAGGGTCTGCACAAAATTTAAACGGGGGTGTCGAGTCCGGCAGCAATACCTGTCTCACTCTCATTGACACCTAATGTAATCGTCTTTTTTTTTCAAAAGAATCTCACTCTGTCTTTACACTGAGCTTACTCACTCGTTTTAAGGAATATCTGAATAAAATAGAGACTGTAGAAACTTCTGGCTTCAGTGTCTGGCACGGTCTCTTCGGTTTTTGAAAAGAAGTAACGGTTTTCTCATAATTTGCAGTTGTTTGAAGCCATGTAGAAGCCAAATTCTGGGCAGATTTTGACATTGCCATGGCAACGGCAGCTCCTGACCTGTGTGCGTGCGTGCATGCGCCTAGCAACCAGATAACCAACTCTCCAAGCTCCGCTAGCTTTACATTAGCCGCATGTCAGGTCTTAAATTACATTTATTTAAGTCTTAAATATGTAAGTCCATTTACTGCTTCCTTCGTTGCTTTTTTTTTTGTTTTGTTAAAAGAGTGAA
>NW_019507499.1:0-553 GCF_002814215.2 Seriola lalandi dorsalis
TAATGTGCGGCCCGCCAGCAGTGTTGACCACAGTATAAAATACACACGTACAAAAAAAGCTATTTTACATTTCACCAGAAAATGGCAATAGACCTCTGGCCGCACTCTCGCCGCCGTGACCCTTGTGTGATCCTTTCAGCCCAGCCCATTTCTGACATGGCGACTGTAACTAAAAAAAGAAAAGTTGACAGCGAGGGCCGCCGCTTCCAGGACAAGTGGAAATTGGAGTATTTTTCTGCTGAATTACAAAGCAGTCGGCACCAACAGATCCCTCTTGTCAACTTGTATCTCCAGCTGGATGAAGGCAGGTTCCAAGAGATTTGAACATTTGCTAAGAAAATGCTGAGCTTGTTTGTCTCGACATACTTGTGCGAGAAGACATTCTCAGATATGAACATTAACAAGAGCCACGTGAGGACGAGACTAAGTGACTCTCACCTGCGTGACGTCTTGCGCATCAAAACCACTGTTTTTGAGCCGGACCTGGACTAGGCCTACATACTGCAGTCGAGATCTCAGTATCACCCTTCACATTAGTGCAGGCAAGATATGT
>NW_019507500.1:0-1688 GCF_002814215.2 Seriola lalandi dorsalis
AGGCATAAAATGTCATAAAAATGTCATAGTATAGTGAGGCATAACAATATCATAGAATAGTAAGGCATAAAATGTCATAAAAACTTCATATTATAGTGAGGCATAAAATGTCATAGTATAGTGAGGCATAAAAATCGTCATAGTATATTAAGGCATAAAATGTCATAAAAACGTCATAGTACAGTGAGGCATAAAAATGTCATAGTATAGTAAGGCATAAAATGTCATAAAAATGTCATAGTATAGTGAGGCATAAAAATGTCATAGAATAGTAAGGCATAAAATGTCATAAAAACGTCATAGTATATTAAGGCATAAAATGTCATAAAAATGTCATAGTATAGTGAGGCATAACAATATCATAGTATATTAAGGCATAAAATGTCATAAAAATGTCATAGTATAGTGAGGCATAAAATGTCATAAAAACGGTCATAGTATATTAAGGCATAGACTGTCATAAAAACGTCATAGTATAGTGAGGCATAACAATGTCATAGTATAGTAAGTCATAAAATGTCATGAAAATGTCATAATATAGTAAGGCATAAAATGTCATAGTATAGTGAGGCATAAAAATGTCTAAAAAAGGTCATAGTATATTAAGGCAAAAAAACTTCAAAAAACGTCATAGTATATTAAGGCATAAAATATCATAAAAATGTCATAGTATAGTGAGGCATAAAATGTCATAAAAACGGTCATAGTATAGTAAGGCATAAAATGTCATGAAAACATCATAGTATAGTAAGGCATAAAATTTCATAAAAACATCATTGTATACTAAGGCATGAAAATGTCATAGTATAGTAAGGCATAATATGTCAAAAAAAGTCATAGTATAGTAAGGCATAAAAACATTAAAAATGTCATAGTATAGGAAGACATAAAATTTCATAGAAATGTCTTACTATAATAAGGAGTAAAAACATCAAAAAACGTCATAGTATATTAAGGCATAAAATGTCATAAAAATGTCATAGTATAGTGAGGCATAACAATGTCATAGTATTGTAAGGCATAAAATGTCATAAAAACGTCATAGAATAGTAAGGCATAAAATGTCATAGTATAGTGAGGCATAAAAATGTCATAAAAACGTCATAGTATAGTAAGGCATAAAATGTCATCAAAATGTCATAGTATAGTAAGGCATAAAATGTCATAGTATAGTGAGGCATAAAAATGTCATAGTATAGCAAGGCATAAAATGTCTTAAAAAGGTCATAGTATATTAAGGCAAAAAAATTTCAAAAAACGTCATAGTATATTAAGGCATAAAATGTCATAAAAATGTCATAGTATAGTGAGGCATAAAAATGTCATAGTATAGTAAGGCCTAAAATGTCATAAAAACGTCATAGTATAGTGAGGAACAAAATGTCATAAAAACGTCATACTATAGTAACGTAAAAAATGTCATAAAAAATGTCATAGTATAGTGAGGAATAATATGTCATAGAAATGTCTTACTATAATAAGACATAAAAACGTCATAGTATAGTAAGGCATAAAATGTCATAAAAACGTCATAGTATAGTAAGGCATAAAATTTCATAAAAACATCATTGTATACTAAGGCATGAAAATGTCATAGTATAGTAAGGCATAATACGTCAAAAAAAGTCATAGTATAGTAAGGCATAAAAACATTAAAAATGTCATAGTATAGGAAGACATAAAATTTC
>NW_019507501.1:0-1024 GCF_002814215.2 Seriola lalandi dorsalis
AATGTCATAAAAATGTCATAGTATAATAAGGCATAAAAATGTCATAGTATAATAAGGCATAAAAATGTCATAGTATAGTAAGGCATAAAATGTCATAAAAATGTCATCGTATAGTAAGGCATAAAAATGTCATAGTATAATAAGGCATCAAATGTCATAAAACATCAGAGTATAATAAGGCATAAAAAGTCATAAAAATGTCATAGTATAATAAGGCATAAAGATGTCATAATATAGTAAGGCATAAAAATGTCATTGTATAGTAAGGCATAAAATGTCATAAAAATGTCATAGTATAGTAAGGCAAAAAATTACATAAAAATGTCATTGTATAATAAGGCATCAAATGTCATAAAAATGTCATAGTATAATAAGGCATAAAAATGTCATAGTATAGTAAGGCATAAAATGTCATAAAAATGTCATAGTATAATAGGTCATAAAAACGTCATAGTATAGTAAGGCATAAAATGTCATAAAAATGTGATAGTATAATAAGGAATAAAAATGTCATAGTATAATAAGGCATAAAAATGTCATAGTATAGTAAGGCATAAAATGTCATAAAAATGTCATAGTATAGTAAGGCATAAAATGTCATAAAAATATCATAGTATAATAAGGCATAAAAATGTCATAGTATAGTAAGGCATAAAATGTCATAAAAATGTCATAGTATAGTAAGGCATAAAATGTCATAAAAATGTCATAGTATAATAACGCATAAAAATGTTATTGTATAGTAAGGCATAAAATGTCATAAAAATATCATAGTATAATAAGGCATAAAAATTTCATAGTATGGTAAGGCATAAAATGTGAGTATAGTAAGGCATAAAATGTCATAAAAATGTCATAGTATAATAAGGCATGAAAATGTCATAGTATAGTAAGGCATCAAATGTCATAAAACGTCATAGTATAATAAGGCATAAAATGTCATAAAAATGTCATAGTATAATAAGGCATAAAAATGTCATATTATAGTAAGGCATAAAATGTCACAGTATAATAAGGCATAAAA
>NW_019507502.1:0-443 GCF_002814215.2 Seriola lalandi dorsalis
AAAAAAAACAATAAAACACTTGAAATTCAGCAAAGTTTCGTTCATCTTAAAATCTGATTTAAAACCAAAGATGATGAGTTATTGTTATAATTAACCTACAAAACCGGAAGTGAGAAACATCAGCTCGTGGTCTGAGCTGAGGTTTTATTTGGTTCAAACATTGAATCTGAAGAAGGAACATCATGTTTTCTGTTTAGTTTGATGATCAATGTGAAACATATATTTTATATTATAGTCACATAAACTGCTTTTTAATTCGGTGCCACGTTTGTTCTGAAAATCAGATTCATGTTGAAATAAACTGAAAATCTGCCACAAATGAAACTGAATAAAAGCACAGAGGTGAGTGAGTGAGTGAGTGAGTGAGTGAGTGAGTGAGTGAGTGAGTGAGTGAGTGAGTGAGTGAGTGAGTGAGTGAGTGAGTGAAGAGCGGGAACGGAACC
>NW_019507503.1:0-1076 GCF_002814215.2 Seriola lalandi dorsalis
ATGTCATATAACGTCATGGTATAGTAAGGCATAAAAATGTCAAAAAATGTCGTAGTATAGTAAGGCTTAAAAACGTCATATAACGTCATATTAAAGTAAGGCTTAAAAATGTCAAAAAACGTTATAGTATAGTAAGGTATAAAAATGTCAAAAAACGTCGTAGTATAGTAAGGCATAAAGATATCACAGTATAGTAAGGCATAAAAGTGTCAAAAAACGTCATAGTATAGTAAGGCTTAAAAATGTCAAAAAACGTTATCGTATAGTAACGTATAAAAATGTCAAAAAACGTCATAGTATAGTAACACATAAAAGTGTCAAAAAACGTCATAGTACAGTAAGGCATAAAAATGTCAAAAAACGTCATAGTATAGTAAGGCATAAAAACTTCATATAACGTCATATTAAAGTAAGGCATAAAAATGTCATATAACGTCATAGTATAGCAAGGCCTATAAACACCATGGTATAGTAAGGCATAAAAACATCAAAAAACGTCATAGTATAGTAAGGCATAAAAGTGTCAAAAAACGTCATAGTATAGTAAGGCATAAAAGTGTCAAAAAACGTCATAGTATAGTAAGGCATAAAAATGTCAAAAAACGTTATAGTATAGTAAGGCATAAAAATGTCGAAAAACGTCATAGTATAGTAAGGCTTAAAAATGTCAAAAAACGTCATAGTATAGTAAGGCATAAAAATATCACAGTATAGTAAGGCATAAAAGTGTCAAAAAACGTCATAGTATAGCAAGGCATAAAAATGTCAAAAAAGGTCATAGTATAGCAAGGCATAAAAACATCATATAACCTCATAGTATAGTAAGGCATAAAAATGTCAAAAAACGTCATAGTATAGTAAGGCATAAAAACGTCATATAACGTCATAGTATAGTAAGGCATAAAAATGTCATATAATGTCATAGTAAAGTAAGGCATAAAAACGTCATATAACGTCATAGTACAGCAAGGCATAAAAACACCACAGTATAGTAAGCCATAAAAATGTCAAAAAACGTCATAGTATAGTAAGGCATAAAAATGTCATATAACTTCATAGTATAGTAAGGCATAAAA
>NW_019507504.1:0-787 GCF_002814215.2 Seriola lalandi dorsalis
AAAAAAACGTCATAGTATAGTAAGGCATAAAAAGTCATAAAAATTTCATAGTATAGTGATGCATGAAAAGTCATAAAAACGTCATTATAGTAAGACATAAAAAGTCATAGTATAGTAAGGCATAAAAAGTCATGAAAATGTCATAGTATAGTAAGGCATGAAAAGTCACAAAAAGGACATAGTATAGCAAGGCATAAAAAGTCAGAAAAACGTCATATTATAGTAAGGCAGAAAAAGTCATAGTATAGTAAGGCGTAAAAAGTCATAAAAAGTCATAGTATAGTAAGGCATAAAAAGTCATATTATAGTTAGGCATGAAAAGTCATAAAAAGTCATAGTATAGTAAGGCATAAAAAGTCATAGTATAGTAAGGCATAAAAAGTCATTGTATGGTAAGGCATAAAAAGTCATAGTATAGTAAGGCATGAAAAGTCATAAAAAGTCATAGTATATTAAGGCATGAAAAGTCATAAAAAGTAAAAAAAAGTCATAGTATAGTGAGGCATAAAAAGTCATAAAATTGTCATAGTATAGTAAGGCATGAAAAGTAATAAAAACGTCATAGTATAGTAAGGCATAAAATGTCATAAAAACGTCATAGTATAGTAAGGCATAAAAAGTCATAAAAACGTCATAGTATAGTAAGGCATAAAAAGTCATAAAAACGACATAATATAGTAAGGCATAAAAAGTCATAGTATAGTAAGGCATAAAAAGTCATAGTATAATAAGGCATAAAATGTCATAAAAATGTCATATTATAGTAAGGCATAAAAAGTCATAGTAT
>NW_019507505.1:0-455 GCF_002814215.2 Seriola lalandi dorsalis
AAGAGACGCACAACAACCACAAAGAGACGCACAACGACCACAAAGAGACGCACAACGACCACAAAGAGACGCACAACGACCACAAAGAGACGCACAACGACCACAAAGAGACGCACAACAACCACAAAGAGACGCACAACGACCACAAAGAGACGCACAACTACCACAAAGAGACGCACAACAACCACAAAGAGACGCACAACGACCACAAAGAGACACACAAAAACCACAGAGACGCACAACATCCACAAAGAGACCAAAATGGTAAGGAGTTCATTTTAATCAATGAATCAAACGATCACAAATTGCCACACGGTGAACCTGAGGCCTCTTTGATAATCAAGCCTCGGCATCACCATGTAGTGAAAGCCCTGATAACACACACCAGTGGTTTCAAAACACCCGTGACTGTGTCTCAGGAGGCGCAGCGGGTTGTCCACTGATCACAGGACGAT
>NW_019507506.1:0-635 GCF_002814215.2 Seriola lalandi dorsalis
AGAGACAAACAACCAACCAGAGACAAACAACCAACCAGAGACAAACAACCAACCAGAGACAAACAACCAGAGACAAACAACCAACCAGAGACAAACAACCAGAGACAAACAACCAACCAGAGAAAAACAAACAGAGACAAACAACCAGAGACAAACAACTAGAGACAAACAACCAGAGACAAACAACTAGAGACAAACAACAAGAGACAAACAGCCAGAGACAAACAAACAACCAGAGACAAACAACCAGAGACAAACAACCAGAGACAAACAACCAGAGACAAACAACCAGAGACAAACAACTAGAGACAAACAACCAGAGACAAACAACCAACACTGACCTTTGACCTTGAGAAACACTGTTGTCCCTCTCAGTAAGTGTCCGTCCTTGTAGACTCTACAGGTGTAGTATCCTGAGTCTCTGATTGTGAGGTGTTTCAGGGTCAGACTGAGGTCTCCAGTTCTCAGTGGATCTTTCTTCATCTCTGTTCGGTCTCTGTAAACCTGGTCCTGTTCTTCAGGTCTGTCAGAACCGTTCTGATACACATGGACCTTCCTACTGTCTCTGTCTGTCCACTCCACTCTGACGTCTCCAGACAGGTGAGGTGTGGTCTTGAAGGGCAGCTGGACAGACT
>NW_019507507.1:0-503 GCF_002814215.2 Seriola lalandi dorsalis
GGGGGGGGGGACGACAGGAAAGATGGTGAACAGAGATTACAATGAAAACACAGGTGACCGTCCAAATTTGTAAAGTGTCAAGTGTATAAAGGAAGGTTTAATAAATTAAATAAATAAGAGAGAGGCAGTGAGTGATGACTGCAGGCAGGAGAGATGGCAGAATGATGTATGACTACAGACACCAGCTGGAAGAAGACGAAGTTAAAAAGAAGTGAGCTTACTTGACCTCTGTAGCCCACGTGTCATCTCTGCTCCAGGCTAGAAGTTCAAGGCTATCTATCTATCTATTTATCTATCTATCTATCTATCTATCTATTTATCTATCTATCTATCTATCTATTTATCTATCTATCTATCTATCTATCTATCTATCTATCTATCTATCTATCTATCTATCTATCTATCTATCTATCTATATTAATGCATTACTCTTTTAAGCGTAGCGTTTGGTTTTGTGTGTTATGTAAAGCAGTTGAAAGCTCCAGTATGACAATGGTTGCATC
>NW_019507508.1:0-669 GCF_002814215.2 Seriola lalandi dorsalis
GAAGAGGAGACAAAGAAAAGAGGAGAGGAAGAGGAGAGGAAGAGGAGGAGAGGAAGAGGAGAGGAAGAGGAGACAAAGAAAAGAGGAGAGGAAGAGGAGGGACAGAAAAGAGGAGAGGAAGAGGAGAGTTAGAGGAGGAGAGGAAGAGGAGGAGAGGAAGAGGAGGGAGAGAAAAGAGGAGAGGAAGAGGAGAGTTAGAGGAGGAGAGGAAGAGGAGAGGAAGAGGAGGGAGAGAAAAGAGGAGAGGAAGAGGAAAGTTAGAGGAGGAGAGGAAGAGGAGGAGAGGAAGAGGAGAGGAGGAGGAGGAGGAGGAGAGGAAGAGGAGAGAAAGAAAAGAGGAGAGGAAGAGGAGAGGAAGAAGAGGAGAGGAAGAGGAGACAAAGAAAAGAGGAGAGGAAGAGGAGAGGAAGAGGAGGAGACAAAAAAAGAGGAGAGGAAGAGGAGAGGAAGAGGAGGAGAGGAGGAGGAGACAAAGAAAAGAGGAGAGGAAGAGGAGAGGAAGAGGAAGAGGAGGAGAGGAAGAGGAGGAGAGGAAGAGGAGAGGAAGAGGAGAGGAAGAAGAGGAGAGGAAGAGGAGAGAAAGAAAAGAGGAGAGGAAGAGGAGAGGAGGAGAGGAAGAGGAGAGGAGGAGAGGAAGAGGAGACAAAGAAAAGAGGAGAGGAAGAGGAG
>NW_019507509.1:0-676 GCF_002814215.2 Seriola lalandi dorsalis
CCCCCCGCCTCCCCATCTCCCCATCTCCAGCCTCTCTACTGCGCTGTCACAAAGGCAACAGCCCAAAACATATATTAAAGAAAACTGACTCCAGATCTGTGACCATGTTGTTTTATCTTCAGTCTGAGACTGAGTCTGAGTCTGAGTCTGAGACTGAGACTGAGTCTGAGACTGAGTCTGAGTCTTAGACTGAGACTGAGACTGAGACTGAGTCTGAGTCTGAGTCTGAGACTGAGTCTGAGTCTGAGTCTGAATCTGAGTCTTAGACTGAGACTGAGTCTGAGACTGAGTCTGAGTCTTAGACTGAGACTGAGTCTGAGACTGAGTCTGAGTCTTAGACTGAGACTGAGACTGAGTCTGAGTCTGAATCTGAGACTTAGACTGAGACTGAGTCTGAGTCTGAGTCTTAGACTGAGACTGAGTCTGAGACTGAGTCTGAGTCTTAGACTGAGACTGAGACTGAGACTGAGACTGAGTCTGAGTCTGAGTCTGAGAGTGAGTCTGAGACTGAGTCTGAGACTGAGACTGAGTCTGAGACTGAGTCTGAGTCTTAGACTGAGACTGAGACTGAGTCTGAGTCTGAGTCTGAGAGTGAGTCTGAGACTGAGTCTGAGACTGAGACTGAGACTGAGTCTGAGTCTGAGTCTTAGACTGAGACTGAGTCTGAGACTGAGTC
>NW_019507510.1:0-599 GCF_002814215.2 Seriola lalandi dorsalis
GGCAGAGCCACGAAGAACCTAGATCAGAAAACTGATCCTCCCCGATCCTGGTTCAGAACTGGAACAGAGGCGGGACCTGTTGTTGTACTTCAGACTCCGTCCTGGATCCAGATGAACCTGTAGCAGGTGTGTGTGGGTTGGTCAGTTTCCGTCAGTTTCAACGAGTTTCCGTCAGTTTTCATCAGTTTCCGTCAGTTTTCACCAGTTTTCACCAGTTTTAATCAGTTTCCGTTAGTTTGCGTCAGTTTTAATCAGTTTCTGTCAGTTTGCGTCAGTTTTCATCAGTTTGCGTCAGTTTTCATCAGTTTTAATCAGTTTCCGTCAGTTTGCGTCAGTTTTCATCAGTTTTAATCAGTTTCTGTCAGTTTGCGTCAGTTTTCATCAGTTTCCACGAGTTTCCGTCAGTTTTAATCAGTTTGCGTCAGTTTTCATCAGTTTTAATCAGTTTCCGTCAGTTTGCGTCAGTTTTCATCAGTTTTAATCAGTTTCCGTCAGTTTCCGTCAGTTTTCATCAGTTTCCGTCAGTTTCCGTCAGTTTTAATCAGATTTCATCAGTTTCCGTCAGTTTTCACCAGTTTTCATCAGTTTTCATCAGTTTT
>NW_019507512.1:0-547 GCF_002814215.2 Seriola lalandi dorsalis
TGCTATTCACATCTGCTAGTTTCTTTAGTAATAATGAAACATGTTATGAAACTAGTTTATTTTCTGTAATGGAGGCAAGGCTCAGTGTATTAGAAGTGCTCCTCCTCTTCCCTGCAGTTCCCGAACAGCCGGGAAACCAGAGCAGCTCAGAAGACTGCCTTTAACAAGAGGTGTAGCTCTAAGCCTCTGCATCCATACACAGTCCAGACCTGAACCAGGTTTATACCCAGAGACAATGAGCTGAGTTGTCAACACTGCAGATGTAAACACCCCCCTAATAGAACCTGTTTGCACCCGAAACTCCAACTCAGTGAGGCACTTTGCTGACCAGTGGTGGAAATATGATCAGTCAGTCAGTCAGTCAGTCAGTCAGTCAGTCAGTCAGTCAGTCAGTCAGTCAGTCAGTCAGGGACATTCCAGATCATAGGGTTGGCCCCACTGCTAAGGTCCTGCCAAAAGGTTCCTCAGACATTCGACTCAACACTCATATCAGCCATACCTCAACAAAGGTTGAACATTTTTGTACAGTCCAGTCCCCCTCAAATTT
>NW_019507513.1:0-470 GCF_002814215.2 Seriola lalandi dorsalis
TCTCTCCCTCTCTCTGTCTGTCTGTCTCTCTCTCCCTCTCTCTCCCTCTCTCTCTCTGTCTGTCTCTCTCTCTGTCTCCCTCTCTCTCTCTGTCTCTCCCTCTCTCTCTCTGTCTGTCTCTCTCTCCCTCTCTCTCCCTCTCTCTCTCTGTCTGTCTCTCTCTCCCTCTCTCTCTCTGTCTGTCTCTCTCTCCCTCTCTCTCCCTCTCTCTGTCTGTCTGTCTCTTTCTGTCTCTCTGTGTCTCTCTCTCATAAATAAAAACCTTGTTACAACATTCTCTCTGCTGATTGGTCAGATGTGTAGGAAGTAAACACTGGGTTGGTACGTACTCCTGATGTCTCTGAAACACAGCTGACAGGTTGTCATGGTTACTGTAATAAACAGTCTTGACTTGGTCAGGAAAAGGTAAAAACGACCCTTGTCTTGTTTTAATGAACAACAGCGTTAAGTGTTAAAATGAGTGACCAACA
>NW_019507514.1:0-472 GCF_002814215.2 Seriola lalandi dorsalis
TCACAGCTGATGAACATGTAGAGCAGCTTTGTGTGTTGATGGTTGATCGTTTTTACAGGAAGTGTGTGATCTGTAGGAGAGACACCTGGTGTTTCACCTTCAGTTACAGGAGTGTGTTTCCTCACCTCCCCTGTGCTGAACAGGATGGGTTTGGGGTGATGACATTCCTGCGTCTGATTGGACGGTTCACCCAGGAGAGCGTCTCTGATCCCGTCCCAGAACGGGTCGCCTTCCACGGCGCCTTCACAAAAACACACAGACACAGTAGAGACACAGTAGAGACACAGTAGAGTTACAGTAGAGACACAGTAGAGACACAGTTGAGACACAGTAGAGACACAGTAGAGACACAGTTGAGACACAGTAGAGACACAGTAGAGACACAGTAGAGACACAGTAGAGACACAGTTGAGACACAGTAGAGACACAGTAGAGACACAGTTGAGACACAGTTGAGACACATTAGAGACAC
>NW_019507515.1:0-654 GCF_002814215.2 Seriola lalandi dorsalis
CAAAGTATAGTAATGCAAAAAAATGTCAAAAAACGTAATCATATAGCGTGACTTGAATATGTCAAAAAATGTCATTGTATAGTATGGCATAAAATGTCACAAAAACATAATAGTATATAAAGGCATGAAAGGTCATAAAAACGTCACAGTATGGTAAGGCATTAAACGCCAAAAAACGTCATAGTATAGTATGGCATAAAATTTCCATTTACTGCTTCCTTCGTTGCTTTTTTTTTGTTTTGTTAAAATAGTGAATGAAGTTGCGACGGTCTCCGCTGAGACAGAGAAGAGGACAAGCTACTAGCCCTCTCTCGCTGTCACTTCTAGTCGCGTTGCTCTCCTCCCCAGTAATGTTAAATTTAGCACAGAAAAAAACATAATAGTGGTAATTTGAATAGCGGTTCATGGGATTTATTAACCCTCAGGGGTCCCTCTGTCCTTTTTTGGACATTTTCTTCACTTTTCTATCTAATGTCAGTTACTGTTACAGGTCTATTATACACTGGTAACACATTTTGTACCCTCTGGGGTTCCTCGCGTCCAAAAAAGGACACACAAAGAAAATGCTATAAAATCATCATATATCAATATTTTTTTCTGCTTTTTTTGCATAAATCTCTTAAACCACTTCAGTTCTGCTCAAACCTACCAAAT
>NW_019507517.1:0-588 GCF_002814215.2 Seriola lalandi dorsalis
CACAATGCCCAATTTGAGTCGCAAAAGAAAAAAAAAGAAAACAACTATATAGACAACACCGATCACCGAGATGTAAACTTCACCGAATATTACGCAAATTAATTTGTTCATGAATTTTATTATAAAGTAATTTCCATTTTTTTGAGAGGTAATACCTTCAGGTGTAGTTAGTTGTTATCTTGGAAACAAAGTCAATGTTGTAGGCTAGTTCAACACAGAACATAAGCATCCCACTGAGCAAAAAGTGGTCCAAAACACGTCAAAAAGACGTGATATCCGAACATCCAGAAGACGTTCTCAGAGGAGCCAGAATGAAAGTTTTTAATACGTCTTTCCCGGACGTTGTAAAGATGTCTTTTCTAGACGTTTTAAAGATGTCTTTTCTAGACGTTGTATAGATGTCATAAAAGTACGTGTTAAAGACGTGATATCCAAACATCCAGAAGACGTCCTCAGAGGAGCCAGAATGAAAGTTTTTAATACGTCTTTCCCGGACGTTTTAAAGATGTCTTTTCTAGACGTTGTATAGATGTCTTTTCTAGACGTTGTATAGATGTCTTTTCTAGACGTTTTAAAGATGTCTTTTCT
>NW_019507518.1:0-719 GCF_002814215.2 Seriola lalandi dorsalis
TATACTATGACTTTTTATGCCTTACTATACTATGACTTTTTATGCCTTACTATGCTATGACTTTTTTATGACTTTTTATGCCTTACTATACTATGACTTTTTATGCCTTAGTATACTATGACTTTTTTTTGCCTTACTATACTATGACTTTTTTTGCCTTACTATACTATGACTTTTTTTGCCTTACTATACTAAGACTTTTTATGCCTTACTATACTATGACTTTTTCATAACTTTTTATGCCTTACTTTATTATGTTTTTTATGCCTTACTATACTATGACTTTTTATGCCTTACTATACTAAGACTTTTTATGCCTTACTATACTATGACTTTTTCATAACTTTTTATGCCTTACTTTATTATGTTTTTTATGCCTTACTATACTATGACTTTTTATGCCTTAGTATATTATGACTTTTTTTTGCCTTACTATACGATGACTTTTTTTGCCTTACTATACTATGACTTTTTAATAAGTGTTTATGCCTTACTATACTATGACTTTTTCATACCTTTTTATGCCTTACTTTATTATGTTTTTTTATGCCTTACTATACTATGACTTTTTTATGACTTTTCATGCCTTGCTATACTATGACTTTTTATGCCTTACTATACTATGACTTTTTCATGACTTTTTATGCCTTACTATGCTATGACTTTTTTTTATGACTTTTTATGCCTTACTATACTATGACTTTTTATGCCTTAGTATA
>NW_019507519.1:0-1029 GCF_002814215.2 Seriola lalandi dorsalis
GTCATAGTATAGTAAGGCATAAAAAGGCATAAAAATGTCATAGTATAGTAAGGCATAAAAACGTCACAGTATAGTAAGGCATAAAAAGGCATAAAAACGTCATAGTATAGTAAGGCATAAAAAGGCATAAAAACGTCATAGTATAGTAAGGCATAAAAAGGCATAAAAACGACATAGTATAGTAAGGCATAAAAACGACATAGTATGGTAAGGCATAAAAAGGCATAAAAACGTGATAGTATAATAAGGCATAAAAAGGCATAAAAACGTCATAGTATAGTAAGGCATAAAAACGCATAAAAACGACATAGTATAGAAAGGCATAAAAACGTCATAGTATAGTAAGGCATAAAAACGCATAAAAACGTCATAGTATAGTAAGGCATAAAAACGCATAAAAACGTCATAGTATAGTAAGGCATAAAAACGTCATAGTATAGTAAGGCATAAAAAGGCATAGAAACGTCATAGTATAGTAAGGCATAAAAAGGCATAAAAACGACATATAATAGTAAGGCATAAAAACGTCATAGTATAGTAAGGCATAAAAAGGCATAAAAACGACATAGTGTATTAAGGCATAAAAAGGTCATAGTATAGTAGGGCATAAAAAGGCATAAAAAGGTCATAGTATAGTAAGGCATAAAAAGGCATAAAAACGTCATAGTATAGTATGGCATAACGATGTCAAAAAAACGTCATAGTATAGTAAGGTATAAAAATGTATTGAAACATCATAGTATAGTAAGGCATAAAAGTGACAAAAACACCATAGTATAATAAGGCATACAAATGTCATATTATAGTATGGCATAAAAATATCATAAAAATGTCATAGTATAGTAAGGAATAAAAATGTTTAAAAACGTCATAGAATAGTTAGCCATAAAAATGTCATAAAACGTCATAGTATATTAAGAAAATGTCATAGTAAAATAATGCATAAAAATGTCATAAAAACATCATAGTATATAGTAAGGCATAAAACATCATAGTATAGTAAGGCACAAAAATGTCAAAAAACGTCAT
>NW_019507520.1:0-511 GCF_002814215.2 Seriola lalandi dorsalis
GTTACTACTGTATGTTGTAAGCTAGCACATGCTAATGATTACAGCTTACATCAGAGCAGTGATGACTCTTGCTCTTGTGTTATTGTTTTTGAAAAAGCTCAAAAAAAAAGAAAAGAAAAACATTTAATTCAACATGTGGACAAATCCTGCAGTGGTTAGCGCTGTCGCCTCACAGCAAGAAGGTGCCGGGTTCGAGTCCCGGCTCGGACGCGGGATCTTTCTGTGTGGAGTTTGCATGTTCTCCCCGTGCCAGTGTGGGTTCTCTCCGGGTTCTCCGGCTTCCTCCCACAATCCAAAGACATGCAACATGGGGACTAGGCTAATGGGATACTCTAAATTGACCATAGGTGTGGCTGTGAGTGTGAATGGTTGTCTGTCTCTATGTGTTTGCCCTGCGATGGACTGGCGACCTGTCTAGGGCGTCCCCCGCCTCTCGCCCGAAAAGATGCTGGGATAGGCTCCAGCCCCCCCGCGACCCTACTAGAGGATAAGCGGTAGAAAATGAATGAAT
>NW_019507521.1:0-561 GCF_002814215.2 Seriola lalandi dorsalis
CATAATATAGTAAGGCATAAAAAGTCATTAAAAAAGTCATAATATACTAAGGCATAAAAAGTCATAAAAAAGTCATAGTATAGTAAGGCAAAAAAAGTCATAATATAGCAAGGCATAAAAAGTCATAAAAAAGTCATAATATAGCAAGGCATAAAAAGTCATAAAAATGTCATAATATAGTAAGGCATAAAAAGTCATAAAAAAGTCATAGTATAGTAAGGCAAAAAAAGTCATAATATAGCAAGGCATAAAAAGTCATAAAAAAGTCATAGTATAGTAAGGCATGAAAAGTAATAAAAAAGTCATAATATAGTAAGGCATAAAAAGTCATAGTATAGTAAGGCAAAAAAAAGGCATGCAATAAATAGTAAGGCATGAAAAATCATAAAGTCATTAAAAAATCATAGTATAGTAATCTGTCACATTCTGTTTGGACCACACAATAGATTCATACACAGAAACAACCAGTGGTTTAGTAATAAAAGTTATTTATTGGCAGCTGTTCAATGAGTGAGAGAAAGAGAGGTGGATGGTTGGAATGGAGCAGGTGACTTGTCTGAG
>NW_019507522.1:0-1358 GCF_002814215.2 Seriola lalandi dorsalis
TATGACTTTTTATGCCTTACTATGCTATGACGTTTTTATGACTTTTCATGCCTTACTATACTGTGACGTTTTTATGACTTTTTATGCCTTACTATACTATGACGTTTTTATGACTTTTTATGCCTTACTATACTATGTCTTTTTTATTACGTTTTATGTGCTTATTCTACTATGACTTTTTATGCTTATCTAACTATGACTTTTTATGCCTTACTATACTATGACTTTTTATGCCTTACTGTACTATGACTTTTTATTACTTGATATACTATGACGATTTTATGACTTTATATGACTTACTATACTATGACTTATTTATGCCATACTATACTATGACGTTTTTATGACATTTTATGCTTTATTATACTATGACATTTTTATGACCTTTCATGCCTTACTATACTATGACGTTTTTATGACGTTTTTATGCATTACTATATTATGACGTTTTTATGCCATACTATACTATGATGTTTTTATGACTTTTTATGCCTTACTATACTATGACGTTTTTATGACTTTTTATGCCTTACTATACTATGACGTTTTTATGACTTTTTATGCCTTACTATACTATGACGTTTTTATGACTTTTTATGCCTTACTATACTATGACTTTTTATGCCTTACTATGCTATGACGTTTTTATGACTTTTCAAGCCTTACTATACTATGACGTTTTTATGACTTTTTATGCCTTTCTATACTATGTCCATTTATTTCTTACGATACTTTGATGTTTTTATAACCTTTTAAGGCTAAATATACGATGACTTTTTTTTGACATTTTATGCCATACTATACTAAAATGTTTTTATGACTTTTTATGCCTTATTATGCTATGACATTTCTATGACTTTTTATGCATTACTATTCTATGTCGTTTTTATGACTTTTTATGCATTACTATCTTATGACGTTTTTATGCCATACTATACTATGATGTTTTTATGACTTTTTATGCCTTACTATACAATGACTTTTTTATGACTTTTCATGCCTTACTATACTATGACGTTTTTATGACTTTTTATGACATACTATACTATGACGTATTTATGCCTTACTATACTATGACATATTTATGACCTTTCATGCCTTACTATACTATGACGTTTTTATGACTTTTTATGACATACTATACAATGACGTATTTATGCCATACTATACTATGACGTTTTTATGACTTTTTATGCCTTACTATACTATGACGTTTTTATGAATTTTTATGACATACTATACTATGACGTATTTATGCCATACTATACTATGACGTTTTTATGACTTTTTATGCCTTACTATACTATGACATTTTTATGACTTTTTATGCCTTACTATACTATGACGTTTTTATGACT
>NW_019507523.1:0-457 GCF_002814215.2 Seriola lalandi dorsalis
TATATAATATGTGTATATATATATATATATATATATATGTGTATATACACATATTATATATATATATATATATATATATATATATATAATATGTGTATATATATATAATATGTGTGTTTCACATGTATTTTATATTTATCTTTTATTAAATGTGCTATTTTGAAACAGATGTACATTTTAACTGCTCTTTAAAAACAGCAGTTGGACGTCATATATATATATATATATATACTGGTGACCGTTAAGTTTGTGTGAGTATATGACCTTCCTGGAAGGCAGTCTCCAATATATTCAGGATGGATTTGCGAACTATACCCTTAAAATCTTGGCCCATGAAGACATACAGCAGTGGGTTCAGACAACTGTTGAGAAAGGCAAAGCTGATGGTTATAGGCAGACCAATAGAGAGGACATAGCCAAATGTTTTAGAACGCGTGTGATGATCCAACTCTATTAG
>NW_019507524.1:0-993 GCF_002814215.2 Seriola lalandi dorsalis
AGTATAGTATGGCATAAAAATGTCAAATAATGTCATAGTATAGTATGGCATAAAAATGTCAAAAAACGTCATACTATACTATGGCATAAAAATGTCAAAAAACCTCATAGTATAGTATGGCATAAAAATGTCAAATAATGTCATAGTATAGTATGGCATAAAAATGTCAAAAAACGTCATAGTATACTATGGCATAAAAATGTCAAAAAACGTCATAGTATAGTATGGCATAAAACTTAAAAAAAACGTCATAGTATAGTATGGAATAAAGTGTCAAAAAACGTCATAGTATACTATGGCATAAAAATGTCAAAAAACGTCATAGTATAGTATGGCATAAAACGTAAAAAAAACGTCATCGTATAGTATGGCATAAAGTGTCAAAAAACGTCATAGTACAATAAGGCATTAAAATGTCAAAAAACGTCATAGTACAATAAGGCATAAAACGTAAAAAAAACGTCATCGTATAGTATGGCATAAAGTGTCAAAAAACGTCATAGTACAATAAGGCATTAAAATGTCAAAAAACATCATAGTATAGTATGGCATAAAATGTCAAAAAACGTCATAGTACAATAAGGCATTAAAATGTCAAAAAACATCATAGTATAGTATGGCATAAAATGTTGAAAAACGCCTTAGTACAACAAGGCATAAAAACGTCAAAAAACATCATCGTATAGTATGGCATAAAAATGTCATATAACGTAATTGAACAGTAAGGCATGAAACATCATGGTATACTATGGCATAAAGTGTCAAAAAACGTCATAGTATAGTATGGCATAAAAATGTCAAAAAACGTCATAGTATAGTATGGCATAAAAATGTCAAAAAACGTCATAGTATAATATGGAATAAAAATGTCAAAAAACGTCATAGTATAGTATGGCATAAAATGTCAAAAAACGCCATAGTACAATAAGGCATAAAAACGTCAAAAAACGTCATAGTATAGTATGGCATAAAATGTCAAAAACGCCATAGTAC
>NW_019507525.1:0-481 GCF_002814215.2 Seriola lalandi dorsalis
ATACAGCACTGACCGAGTCCAGCTGATCCAATACAGCACTGACCGAGTCCAGCTGATCCAATACAGCACTGACCGAGTCCAGCTGATCCAATACAGCACTGACTGAGTCCAGCTGATCCAATACAGCACTGACCGAGTCCAGCTGATCCAATACAGCACTGACTGAGTCCAGCTGATCCAATACAGCACTGACTGAGTCCAGCTGATCCAATACAGAACAGACACAGTGACAGCAGAACACACTCAAGTCAAACATTCATTGTGTTTATATGTGGAACAAGTTCAGAATAAATAGTTTTAGCTTTATGGATGGTGGTTGATGGATGGTGGTTGATGGATGGTGGATGATGGATGGTGGATGATGGTTGATGGATGGTGGTTGATGGATGGTGGATAATGGATGGTGGTTGATGGATGGTGGTTGATGGATGATGGATGGTGGTTGATGGATGGTGGTTGATGGATGGATGATGGATGGTGG
>NW_019507526.1:0-677 GCF_002814215.2 Seriola lalandi dorsalis
ATTGTGACGTTTTTATGACTTTTTATGCCTTACTATATTATGACATTTTTATGACTTTTTATGGCTTACTATACTATGACGTTTTTATGACTTTTTATGGCTTACTATACTATGACGTTTTTATGACTTTTTATGGCTTACTATACTATGACGTTTTTATGACTTTTTATGCCTTACTATACTATGACGTTTTTATGACTTTTTGTGCTTTACTATATTATGACATTTTTATGACTTTTTTTGCTTTATTATACTATGACATTTTTATGACTTTTTATGCCTTACTATACTATGACGTTTTTATGACTTTTTATGGATTACTATACTATGAATTTTTATGAATTTTTATGGCTTACTATACTGTTACTTTTTATGCCTTACTATATTATGACGTTTTTATGACTTTTTATGCCTTACTATATTATGACATTTTTATGAATTTTTATGGCTTACTATACTATGACGTTTTTATGACTTTTTATGCCTTACTATATTATGACATTTTGATGACTTTTTATGGATTACTATACTATGACTTTTTATGCCTTATTATACTATGACGTTTTTATGACTTTTTATGCCTTATTATACTATGATGTTTTTATGACTTTTTATGCCTTATTATACTATGATGTTTTTATGACTTTTTATGCCTTATTATACTATGACATTTTTAT
>NW_019507527.1:0-618 GCF_002814215.2 Seriola lalandi dorsalis
GATGAACTACATTGTTTTATAAAAGGTGCTATATAAATAAACTGACTTTCGTCAAGAAATTTTAATAATGAATAATTTCCTTCAGTGCTGGTTATTCAGACTGATCTCACATTGACAGATCGGATTGAAGGACTTTAATTGTTGTCAGCCGAAGTGGTAGTACTGTATACATCGATCGATGCTGAGTGGAATATGGGCAACAAATTCTTCTTCACTAATCTCATGTATTTATTCTAACAGTCAAGCTTTGTAGTGTAAAAGACCGGATGACCTGCACCGCATGTCGCAATCAGGTTGTACAAGACACAAGGGGGGTCATCAATCACATAAGCCTTAGGATTCAAAGTAAATATGAAGAACAGCCATTTTGAACCCATACAGCATACTTTTCTAGGTCTATGCTTGAATCCCTTCACAAATTCAGTCTTCCTTACCCCGCAGAGGGTTATTGAAATTTTGACTTTATTGGAACAGATGTGCAATCACAGCTGAAGTCGAAAATAAAAGCTAATTCACGTCCCCTGCCGGAACTTCACTGTGTGACTCCCAGCGGAAGTACACAATGAAAGTGCGCGAGCAGCGTTAGCTGTTGGTATATGTGGAGTTAGCTTGAAGATG
>NW_019507528.1:0-633 GCF_002814215.2 Seriola lalandi dorsalis
CCTTACTATACTATGACGTTTTTATGCCTTACTATACTATGACGTTTTTATGCCTACTATACTATGACGTTTTTATGCCTTACTATACTATGACGTTTTTATGCCTTACTATACTATGACGTTTTTACGCCTTACTATACTATGACGTTTTTATGCCTACTATACTATAACGTTTTTACGCCTTAGTATACTATGACGTTTTCATGCCTACTATACTATGACGCATTTATGCTTCAATGACATTTTTATGCCTTAGTATACTATGACGTTTTTATGCCTTACTATACTATGACGTTTTTATGCCTACTATACTATGACATTTTTATGCCTTACTATACTATGACGTCTGTATGCCTACTATACTATAACATTTTTATGCCTTAATATACTATGACGTTTTTACGCCTTACTATACTATGACATTTTTATGCCTTAGTATACTATGACGTTTTTACGCCTTACTATACTATGAAATTTTTATGCCTTACTATACTATGACGTTTTTATGCCTACTATACTATGACATTTTTATGCCTTAGTATACTATGACGTTTTTATGCCTTACTATACTATGACGTTTGTATGCCTACTATACTATGACATTTTTATGCCTTAGTATACTATGACGTTTTT
>NW_019507529.1:0-846 GCF_002814215.2 Seriola lalandi dorsalis
TAAAAAAGTCATAGTATAGTAAGGTATAAAAAGGACATAGTATAGTAAGGCATAAAAACGACATAGTATAGTAAGGCCAAAAAAGTCATAAAAACGTCATACTATAGTAAGGCATAAAAAGTCATAAAAATGTCATAGTATAGTGAGTCATAAAAAGTCATAGTATACTAATGCATAAAAAGTCATAAAAAAGTCATAGTATAGTAAGGCATAAAAACGACATAGTATAGTAAGGCATAAAAAGGACATAGTATAGTAAGGCAAAAAAAGTCATAAAAAAGTCATAGTATAGTAAGGCAAAAAAAGTCATAAAAAAGTCATAGTATAGTAAGGCATAAAAAGTCATAAAAAAGTCATAGTATAGTAAAGCATAAAAACGACATAGTATAGTAAGGCATAAAAAGGACATAGTATAGTAAGGCATAAAAAGTCCTAAAAAAGTCATAGTATAGTAAAGCATAAAAACGACATAGTATAGTAAGGCATAAAAAAGTCATAGTATAGTAAGGCAAAAAAAGTCATAAAAACGTCATACTATAGTAAGGCATAAAAAGTCATAAAAAAGTCATAGTATAGTAAGGCATAAAAACTACATAGTATAGTAAGGCATAAAAAGGACATAGTATAGTAAGGCAAAAAAAGTCATAAAAAAGTCATAGTATAGTAAGGCATAAAAAGTCATAAAAAAGTCATAGTATAGTAAGGCATAAAAAGTCATAAAAAAGTCATAGTATAGTAAGGCATAAAAACGACATAGTATAGTAAGGCATAAAAAGTCATAAAAAAGTCATAGTATAGTAAGGCATAAAAAGGACATAGTATAGTAAGGCAAAAAAAGTCATAAAA
>NW_019507530.1:0-617 GCF_002814215.2 Seriola lalandi dorsalis
ACAGGACAGGACAGGAGAGGAGAGGAGAGGAGAGGAGAGGAGAGGAGAGAACAGGACAGGAGAGGAGAGGAGAGGAGAGGAGAGGAGAGGAGAAGAGAGGAGAGGAGAGGAGAGGACAGGAGAGGAGAGGAGAGGAGAGGAGAGGAGAGGAGAAGAGAGGAGAGGAGAGGACAGGAGAGGAGAGGAGAGGACAGGGGAGGAGAGGACAAGAGACGAGAGGAGAGGAGAGGAGAGGAGAAGAGAGGACAGGAAAGGAAAGGAGAGGAGAGGAGAGGAGAGGAGAGGAGAGGAGAGGAGAGAACAGGACAGGACAGGAGAGGAGAGGAGAGGAGAGAAGAGAAGAGAAGAGGAGAGGAGAGGACAGAAGAGGAGAGGAGAGGGGAGGAGAGGAGAGGAGAGGAGAAGAGAGGAGAAGAGAGGAGAGGAGAGGAGATGAGAGGAGAAGAGAGGAGAGGAGAGGAGAGGAGAGGACAGGGGAGGAGAGGACAAGAGACGAGAGGAGAGGAGAGGAGAGGAGAGGACAGGAGAGGACAGGGGAGGAGAGGACAAGAGAGGAGAGGAGAAGAGAGGACAGGAAAGGAGAGGAGAGGAGAGGAGAGGAGAGAAGAGGAGAGGAG
>NW_019507531.1:0-643 GCF_002814215.2 Seriola lalandi dorsalis
GTTCACACTGTCTTCATGTTGAATCACACAAAAACAACTCTAGCTTTGTCGGCACATTTTAACAGTTCGTGCAATCTCAGTGAAAATGCAGTGAAACTTGGAGCTTTGTCCCGTAACTGTTCATAGATTTTACCTGACAGTCTGTTAATCGGCTCTGCCACAGTGTGTGTCGACAGGGAACGGTTGTTAAACAGGCTTTTCTTTTGGGGGACACAGAATATCAGCAACTCGTAGCGTGCAGTCCTTCAGAAACTGGCCCTCGGTGAACGGCTTTCCCGCCTTTGGCGATTAATTCACTGACCGCGTAACTTGCTTCTACTGCAGCATCCGCGTCCTCGCCAGCTGTGTGGGAAAGTTCTTGCTGGGACAGCCGTCCTCTTTGTAGCTGCTCGGCTCGCTGCTTCCTGTCCTCTCCCCTGGAGTTATCACGATGCTCTCTGTGTTTACTGGCGTAATGTCGCTTGATATTATATTCCTGAAGAACGGCGAGTTTCTCTTTACATATGAGGCTGATGGCATTTCCACTGAACGCAACAAAAAAATAATCCAATGTCCATCTTTCTTGAAATTGTCTGTGTTCGTCGTCCACTTTTCTTTTACGTTTGGAGAGCGACATCTTCGGCTTCTTCTACTAACTTTCCTT
>NW_019507532.1:0-593 GCF_002814215.2 Seriola lalandi dorsalis
CCATAGTATACCATGACATTTTTATACCTTACTATACTATGACTTTTTTTTTAATTTTTATGCCTTACTATACTATGACGGTTTTTGGTATTTTTATGCCTTACTATACTATGACTCTTTTATGCCTTACTATACTATGACTCTTATGACATTTTTTGGCATTTTTATACCTTACTATACTATGACGTTTTTATGCCTTACTATACTATGACCTTTTTCTGAGATTTTATAGCATAGTATACTATGATGTTTTTTGGTATTTTAATGCCTTACTATACTATGGTGTTTTTATGCCTTACTATACTGTGACATTTTCTTTTTACTTTTTATGCCTTACTATACTATGACATTTTATACCACAGTATACTATGACGTTTTTTGGTATTTTTATGCCTTACTATACTATGACTCTTTTATGACATTTTTTGGCATTTTTATACCTTACTATACTATGACCATTTTCTGAAATTTTATACCATAGTATACTATGATGTTTTTTGGTATTTTAATGCCTTACTATACTATGGTGTTTTTATGCCTTACTATACTGTGACATTTTTATACCTTACTATACTATGACTTTTTTTTTTATT
>NW_019507533.1:0-451 GCF_002814215.2 Seriola lalandi dorsalis
AAGTACTGTGAGAAATAACTGAACAGACAGACAGGTAGAGAGAGAGAGAGAGAGAGAGAGAGAGAGAGAGAGAACAGATAGAGAGAGAGGGAGAGAGAGAGAGAGAGAGAGAGAGAGAGAGAGAGAGGGGCGTGGAGGGGCTGAGTGAATCAATTTTCTGTGCACAGTTCCATAATTAAATAAGATTTTACGCATTTGAAACAAAAAACTCAATGTGTTGGTCAATGTCAATATTCAACGTATGGGAAATACTGTAAAGTATAAAAAATTGTAATGATGAAAATGTAAATCTAATGCAATACACAATGATTACGACTTTTTCTTTGACAGTATTATTACTGTGTAGTAAATTACCTGCAGCCCCCAAATCACTAAATCCGCCCCTGCTCTGCGAAATTTGAAAATGAAGAAATGGAGTGTGGAATGTGCACATGTAACAACAACAACAAAT
>NW_019507534.1:0-761 GCF_002814215.2 Seriola lalandi dorsalis
GTGTGTAGTTACAGTGTGTAGTTACAGTGTGTAGTTACAGTGTGTAGTTACAGTGTGTAGTTACAGTGTGTTGTTACAGTGTGTAGTTACAGTGTGTTTTTACAGTATGTAGTTACAGTGTGTAGTTTGTGTCTACTTACAGTGTGTAGTTACAGTGTCTAGTTACAGTGTGTAGTTACAGTGTGTAGTTACAGTGTCTAGTTACAGTGTGTAGTTACAGTGTCTAGTTACAGTGTGTAGTTACAGTGTGTAGTTACAGTGAGTGTAGTTACAGTGTGTAGTTACAGTGTGTAGTTACAATGTGTTGTTACAGTGTGTTGTTACAGTGAGTGTATTTACAGTGTGTATTTACGGTGTGTAGTTACAGTGTGTATTTACAGTGTGTAGTTACAGTGAGTGTAGTTACAGTGTGTAGTTACAGTGAGTGTAGTTACGGTGTGTAGTTACAGTGTGTAGTTACAGTGTGTTGTTACAGTGTGTTGTTACAGTGTGTAGTTACAGTGTGTAGTTACAGTGTGTAGTTACAGTGAGTGTAGTTACAGAGTGTAGTTACAGTGTGTTGTTACAGTGTGTTGTTACAGTGTGTTGTTACAGTGTGTTGTTACAGTGAGTGTATTTACAGTGTGTATTTACAGTGTGTAGTTACAGTGTGTAGTTATAGTGTATATTTACAGTGTGTTTTTACAGTGTGTAGTTACAGTGTGTAGTTACAGTGTGTAGTTACAGTGTGTAGTTACAGTGTTTAGTTACAGTGTGTAGTT
>NW_019507535.1:0-693 GCF_002814215.2 Seriola lalandi dorsalis
ATCATAGTATAGTATGGCATAAAAATGTCAAAAAACATCATAGTATAGTAAGGCATAAAAATGTCATAGTATATTAAGGCATAAAAATGGCAAAAAATGTCATAGTATAGTAAGGCATAAAAATGGCAAAAAACGTCATGGTATAGTAAGGCCTAAAAGTGTCAAAAAACGTAATAGTATAGTAAGGCATAAAAATACCAAAAAATGTCATAGTATAGTAAGGCATAAAAATGTCATAGTATAGTAGGGCATAAAAATACCAAAAAACGTCATGGTATAGTATGGCATAAAATTGTGTCAAAAAACATCATAGTATACTAAGGCATAAAAATGTTGTAGTTTACTGAAGCATAAAAACATCATAGTGTACCATGGCATAAAAATGTCAAAAAACATCATAGTATAGTAAAGCATACAAATGTCAAAAAAAGTCATAGTATAGTAAGGCATAAAAATGTCATAGTATAGTAAGGCATAAAAATGTCATAGTATAGTAAGGCATAAAAATGTCATAATATAGTAAGGCTTAACAATGCCAAAAAATGTCATAGTATAGTAAGGCATAACAATACCAAAAAACGTCATAGTATAGTAAGGCATAAAAATACCAAAAAACGTCATAGTATAGTAAGGCATAAAAATGTCATAGTATAGTAAGGCATAAAAATGCCAAAAAATGTCATAGTATAGTAA
>NW_019507536.1:0-559 GCF_002814215.2 Seriola lalandi dorsalis
AACAAATAAAGTCTGATTGATTGATTGATTGATTGATTGATTGATTGATTGATTGTAATGCATAGTTGAAAAAACTGTCAAAAAGTGCAGAAGCCATTCTACATCATGAGTCTGTGCCCTTGGCCCCCAAGCTCCTACTCTGATCCACATCCTAACATAACAACTGTAACGCTGAAGGTCAGTAAAACCTGTAAGAAACCAGCTTCATCAGCATAACTAACGCAGAAGGTCAGTAAAACCTGTAAGAAACCAGCTTCATCAACATAACAACTATAACGCTGAAAGTCAGTAAAACCTGTAAGAAACCAGCTTCATCAACATAACTAACGCAGAAGGTCAGTAAAACCTGTAAGAAACCAGCTTCATCAACATAACTAACGCAGAAGGTCAGTAAAACCTGTAAGAAACCAGCTTCATCAACATAACTATAATGCTGAAGGTCAGTAAAACCTGTAAGAAACCAGCTTCATCAACATAACTAACGCAGAAGGTCAGTAAAACCTGTAAGAAACCAGCTTCATCAACATAACTAACGCAGAAGGTCAGTAAAACCTGTAAG
>NW_019507537.1:0-617 GCF_002814215.2 Seriola lalandi dorsalis
TCTTCACCAACCCTCTGCACCTGCAGCAGGCTGTTTTCACTTCAGTCTGACTGAGGGAGGTTTTTGTACGACTACAAATCACTGTGTGAACACTCCACTGCCATGGTAGCCAAGACAGTAGTAATCTCCTGCATCTTCAGCCTGAACACCACTGATGGTTAAAGTGTACTGAGAACCAGATCTACTGCCACTGAATCTAGACGGAGTTCCTGAGTTTAGAGTTGATGCTTTGTATATCAGAAGTTTTGGAGCCTGTCCAGGTTTCTGAAGGTACCAACTCAGATCAGCACCAATGTTTGAACTCCCTGTGGCGCTGATGGTCACAGTCGCTCCACGACTCACAGACTTGGATTTGTCAGTCTGAGTCAGAAAATTGTTGGCAGAAGACTCTGAAATGAGAAATGAGAAATAAATCTTGAGAATCAGTGTTTTAGATTATAACACATAAAGAAAAAATTAAGGCTAGAGTTGAAGCAAAATAGAAAGTAAATTACATTTGCACCAAATATTAACATTTCATCATTTAAAAATCTTAGATAAATACTAAAACCTTCTCACCCTGACACAGAAAACCCAAGACAACAAGCAGAGTTATTGGCGACATCATCCTGATGCAG
>NW_019507538.1:0-549 GCF_002814215.2 Seriola lalandi dorsalis
TATATTATGACTTTTTATGACTTTTTATGCCTTACTGCACAATGACGTTTTTATGACTTTTTGTGCCTTACTACACTATGACGTTTTCATGACTTTTTACGCCTTACTATACTATGACGTTTTTATGACTTTTTGTGCCTTACTACACTATGACGTTTTTATGACTTTTTATGCCTTATTATATTATGACTTTTTATGACTTTTTATGCCTTACTGCACAATGACGTTTTTATGACTTTTTGTGCCTTACTACACTATGACGTTTTCATGACTTTTTACGCCTTACTATACTATGACGTTTTTATGACTTTTTGTGCCTTACTACACTATGACATTTTTATGACTTTTTGTGCCTTACTATACTATGACATTTTTATGACTTTTTACGCCTTACTATACTATGACGATTTCATGACTTTTTACGCCTTACTATACTATGACATTTTTATGACTTTTTACGCCTTACTATACTATGGCGATTTCATGACTTTTTACGCCTTACTATACTATGACGTTTTCATGACTTTTTACGCCTTACTATACTATGAC
>NW_019507539.1:0-537 GCF_002814215.2 Seriola lalandi dorsalis
AGTAACAGTCTATTAACGTTTAGAGACAGGCTCATTTTACAATGTGGGGGTTGTACACTGCTCAAAGAAAATAGTGAACACTTAAATCACACATCAGATCTTGATGAACGAATTATTCAAGTAGAAAATCTTTACTGATGTACATTGTATAATTTGTTTATAATTTGGGCGTTGTCCTGCACCAGGAAGAACCCAGAGCCCACTGCACCAGCGTCAGGTCTGACAATCACCTGACAGCAGTCAGGGTACCGCTGGCTGAGACATGGAGGTCTGTGCGACCCTCCAAGGATACGTCTCCCCAGACCATCACTGACCCGTCGCCAAACCGGTCATGATGTATGATGTTACAGGCAGCACAACGTTCACCACGGCGTCTCCAGACTCTTTCACACCTGTCACATGTGCTAATTGTGAACCTGCTCTCATCTGTGAAGAGAATTCTGGTGTTCTCTGGCGATGCCAGTCAAGCTGCATGGTGCTGGGCTGTGAGCACAGGTCCCACTAGAGGACGTGGGGCCCTCATGCCACCCTCATGCA
>NW_019507540.1:0-414 GCF_002814215.2 Seriola lalandi dorsalis
GGGGAGGGGGAGGAGGAGAGGAGGAGGAAGAAGAAGAGGAGGAGGAAGAAGAGGAGAGGAGGAGGAGGAGGAGGAGGAGAGGAGGATGGGGAGGGGGAGGAGGAGAGGAGGAGGAAGAAGAAGAGGAGGAGGAGGAGAAGGCAGATTATCCATCATCCACCATCGATCGGTCCGGT
The DNA here is from genome assembly GCF_002814215.2 of Seriola lalandi dorsalis. NCBI lineage: Eukaryota > Metazoa > Chordata > Actinopteri > Carangiformes > Carangidae > Seriola > Seriola lalandi. The sequence continues at coordinate 177 of NW_019507540.1, forward strand.
CACTTATTGATCGGTCTTCATTGATTGGCTGGTGTAAGTGAGGCTCAGGTGTGAACATGTGACAGGTAAATGAGTTGATGTTTTAACAGTGGAGCATCGGCAGGTTTTATTGATGATGTCATCGTTATTGAAGTGATGTCACCTGACGTCACTGTGGACGTTCAACTGAGACCAAGTGAAAGTTGTAGTTCCTCAGAGCGGCGGCTGAAGAGTCGTTCACTTTAACTTCCTGTTTTCT
>NW_019507541.1:0-856 GCF_002814215.2 Seriola lalandi dorsalis
ATAGTATAGTAAGGCATAAAAAGTCATTGTATAGTAAGGCATAAAAAAGTCATAGTATAGTAAGGCATAAAAAGTCATAAAAAAGTCATAGCATAGTAAGGCATAAAAAAGTCATAGTATAGTAAGGCATAAAAAGTCATGAAAAAGTCATAGTATAGTAAGGCATAAAAAGTCATAGTAAAGTAAGGCATAAAAAGTCATAGTATAGTAAGGCATGAAAAGTCATTAGAAAGTCGTAGCATAGTAAGGCATAAAAAGTCACAAGAAAGTCATAGCATAGTAAGGCATAAAAAGTCATAGTATAGCAAGGCATAAAAAGTCATAAAAAAGTCATAGTGTAATAAGGCATAAAAAGTCATGAAAAAGTCATAGTATAGTATGGCATGAAAAGTTATAGTATACTAAGGCATAAAAAAGTCATAGTGTAGTAAGGCAAAAAAAGTCATAATATAGTAAGGCATAAAATCTCATAAAAAAGTCATAGTATAGCAAGGCATAAAAAGTCATAAAAAAGTCATAGTGTAATAAGGCATAAAAAGTCATGAAAAAGTCATAGTATAGTAAGGCATAAAAAGTTGTAAAAAAGTCATAGTATAGTAAGGCATAAAACGTCATAATAAAGTAAGGCATAAAAAGTTATGAAAAAGTCATAGTATAGTAAGGCATAAAAAGTCATAGTACACTAAGGCATAAAAAGTCATAGTATACTAAGGCATAAAAAGTCATTAAAAAGTCATAGTGTAAAAAGGCATAAAAAGTCATAAAAAAGTCATAGTATAGTAGGGCATAAAAAGTCATAGTGTAATAAGGCATAAAAAGTCATGAAAAAGTCATAGTATAGTAAGGCATAAAAAGT
>NW_019507543.1:0-766 GCF_002814215.2 Seriola lalandi dorsalis
AGTATAGTAAGGCATAAAAACTCATAAAAACGTCATAGTATAGTAAGGCATAAAAAGTCATAAAAACGTCATAGTATAGTAAGGCATAAAAAGTCATAAAAACGTCATAGTATAGTAAGGCATAAAAAGTCATAAAAACGTCATAGTATAGTAAGGCATAAAACGTCATAAAAACTTCATAGTATAGTAATGCATAAAAAGTCATAAAAACGTCATAGTATAGTAAGGCATAAAACGTCATAAAAACTTCATAGTATAGTAATGCATAAAAAGTCATAAAAACTTCATAGTATAGTAATGCATGAAAAGTCATAAAAACGTCATAGTATAGTAAGGCATAAAACGTCATAGTATAATATGGCATGAAACGTCATAAAAACTTCATAGTATAGTAAGGCATAAAAAGTCATAAAAACTTCATAGTATAGTGAGGCATAAAAACGTCATAGTATAGTAAGGCATAAAAAGTCATAAAAACGTCATAGTATAGTAAGGCATAAAAAGTCATAAAAACGTCATAGTATAGTGAGGCATAAAAACGTCATAGTATAGTAAGGCATAAAAAGTCATAAAAACAACATAGTATAGCAAGCCATGAAAAGTCATAAAGAAGTCATAGTGTTGGAAGGCACAAAAATGTCATTGTTACCTTATGGTTAAAGTACTGTTACAAATTCAGACACAGAAACAACCAGTAGTTTAGTAATAATAGTTCTTTAATGGGTATTGTTGAATGAGCAAGGGAGTGACTCCTGGGGAAATGTTG
>NW_019507544.1:0-496 GCF_002814215.2 Seriola lalandi dorsalis
AACATGGTTATAATTTAATCGTCTCGTAGGATCATATTGATCATCAGTTTTCATCAAACAGGTCGATTGGTTTCTGTGGAGAGTCGACTGAGGGAAGCAGAGAGACACCTGGACGAGCTGCAGACAGGTGAGTGTGTGAACAGACAGGTGAGTGTGTGAACAGACAGGTGAGTGTGTGAACAGACAGGTGAGTGTGTGAACAGACAGGTGAGTGTGTACCTGTTACTCATGATGATCTGAGGATGATGGACGGAACAGTCGATGTTTACACAGTGATGCAGGACATAGGTTTGAGTTGAGTGTGTGTGTGTGTGTGTGTGTGTGTGTGTGTGTGTGTGTTGTTGTTGTGGTTGTTGTCTCTTGTGGCTGCAGCTCATACATCTGAGGTTTCTGCTGTGAAGTCCAGACTGACAGAGACTGAGACTCAGACGACAGGTAGACACAGTCCATGTCATCATGATGTCACCATGATGTCATCATGATGTCATCATGTTGT
>NW_019507545.1:0-738 GCF_002814215.2 Seriola lalandi dorsalis
ATGACTTTTTATGCCATGCTATACTATGACTTTTTTATGACTTTTTATGCCATGCTATACTATGACTTTTTATTCCATGCTATACTATGACTTTTTATAACATGCTATACTATGACTTTTTTATGACTTTTTATGCCTTGCTATATTATGACTTTTTATGCCATGCTATACTATGACTTTTTATGCCATGCTATACTATGACTTTTTTATGCCATGCTATACTATGACTTTTTACGCCATGCTATACTATGACTTTTTTTTTACTTTTTATGCCATGCTATACTATGACTTTTTTATGACTTTTTATGCCATGCTATACTATGACTTTTTATGCCATGCTATACTATTGCTTTTTTATGCCATGCTATACTTTGACTTTTTACGCCATGCTATACTATGACTTTTTTTTTACTTTTTATGCCATGCTATACTATGACTTTTTTTTGACTTTTCATGCCATGCTATACTATGACTTTTTTTTTGCCATGCTATACTATGACTTTTTTTTTACTTTTTATTTCATGCTATACTATGACTTTTTTTTAACTTTTTTTGCCATGCTATACTCTGACTTTTTTATGACTTTTTATGCCATGCTATACTATGATTTTTTTTTTGCCATGCTATACTATGACTTTTTTATGACTTTTTATGCCATACTATAGTATGACTTTTTTATGACTTTTTATGCCATGCTATACTATGACTTTTTTTTGCCATTCTATACTATGACTTTTT
>NW_019507546.1:0-560 GCF_002814215.2 Seriola lalandi dorsalis
AGGCAAATGTCTGGCACAATAGCTGCTAAATGCTCCTCCATTTTCACCAGCTAGCTGTTGACTTGGTCTGTTGGCCTTTTTGTTGTGGGCAGTTAGAGCTAATTCACTAAAAACAGCTGCCTGCAAAGTAGCAGCCCGACTGTTAGCTAACAGTGGCTAACTTATAAATCCAGCAGATATGGAGCAACGTTAGCATTAATTAGCAGTTGTTTTTCTGGCAGACAGACAGACAGACAGACAGACAGACAGACAGACAGACGAATAGATAGATAGATAGAAAGAGAGATAGATAGATAGATAGATAGATAGATAGATAGATAGATAGATAGATAGATAGATAGATAGATAGATAGATAGATAGATAGATAGATAAGCATTAGTAGTACCTGTACATCCAAAGGCTACCACTCCCACTGACACCAGGTTGACGATGTACGCCTGCCTGGTGGTGAACTTTGCCAGCCAGACATCAAACACGCTGACGAAGACCAGCGGCCCCAGAGCTAAGATGTAACCTGCAGGCAAAGAAACACAGACAGACAGACAGACAGACAGACAGA
>NW_019507547.1:0-540 GCF_002814215.2 Seriola lalandi dorsalis
TCTTATCTCACTATATTATGACTTTTTTATACCTTATTATACTATGACTTTTTTATGCCCTACTATACTATGTCTTTTTTATGCCTTACTATACTATGACTTTTTTTGTCTTACTAAACTATGATGTTTTTTTGCCTTACTTTAATATGACTTTTTTTTGTCTTACTATACTATGACTTTTTTTGCCTTACTAAACTATGACATTTTTTGCCTTACTAAACTATGACGTTTTTTTGCCTTACTATAATATGACTTTTTTGTCTTAGTAAACTATGACTTTTTTGTCTTACTATACTATGACTTTTTTTGCCTTACTATACTATGACTTTTTTGTCTTAGTAAACTATGACTTTTTTATGCCTTACTATACTATGACTTTTTTTGCCTTACTATACTATGACTTTTTATGCCTTACTATACTATGACTTTTTTTGCCTTACTAAACTATGACGTTTTTTTGCCTTACTTTAATATGACTTTTTTTTGTCTTACTATACTATGACTTTTTTATGCCTTACTATATTATGACTTTTTATGCCT
>NW_019507548.1:0-601 GCF_002814215.2 Seriola lalandi dorsalis
TTTTTTTCACTTTTAAGGCCTTTCTTTACTATGACATCTTCATAGCTTACTATACTGTGACGTTATTGATGGTTTTATGCCTCATTATGCTATGTCGTTTTTTCACTCTTTTTGCCATACTATACTATGTCGTTTTTTCACATTTTTCCCACAATATACTATGTTTTTTTTCACTTTTAAGGCCTTTCTTTACTATGACATGTTTAAAGCTTACTATATTTTGATGTTTTTAATGTTTTTATGCCTCATTATACTATGTCGTTTTTTCACTTTTTTTGCCATACTATACTATGTCATTTTCCCCCATTTTTACCATGATATCCTCTTTTGTTTTTTCACTTTTAAGACCTTTCTATATTATAATATGTTTTCACCTCACTATAGTTTGATGTTTATGATTTTTTTATGCCTTATTATGCTATGTCGTTTTTTCACTTTTTTTGCCATACTATACTATGTCGTTTTTTCACATTTTTCCCACAATATTTTTTTTTTTTTTACACTTTTAAGACCTCTCTATACTATAATATGTTTATAGCTTACTATATTTTGATGTTTTTAATGTTTTTATGCCTCATTATACTATGTCGTTTTTTCACTT
>NW_019507549.1:0-674 GCF_002814215.2 Seriola lalandi dorsalis
TCTAGTTTACTTGCTAAGTTTGTTTAATTCAACACCACTGTTAAAGAGGCTCCTCAGGGATGTTTTGTTGTTGTTCAATCAGCTGCATGTGATTATTCAACATTCCAGTTATTTATTTCTCGTCTTGAAAAGTTCTGTATGAGATTTCTCTGGGTTCAACCTCCCCTCTGTTTGTTGAGCTGGTTGTAAAACTGCTGCGATAATAAAAAATTACTCCTACAGGAACGTTGTTGTGCAGCTCATGAAACTCTAACTGTTCACTCACCTTCACTAACTGTTCACTAACTGTTCACTAACTGTTCACTAACCTTCACTAACTGTTCACTAACTGTTCACTCACCTTCACTAACTGTTCACTCACCTTCACTAACTGTTCACTCACCTTCACTAACTGTTCACTCACCTTCACTAACTGTTCACTAACTGTTCACTCACCTTCACTCACCTTCACTCACCTTCACTCACCTTCACTCACCTTCACTCACCTTCACTCACCTTCACTAACCTTCACTAACTGTTCACTCACCTTCACTAACCTTCACTAACTGTTCACTCACCTTCACTAACTGTTCACTAACTGTTCACTAACCTTCACTAACTGTTCACTAACTGTTCACTCACCTTCACTAACTCCTCATCCCTGTTTCACCTGACCTGATCTGTTCCCGCTCTCT
>NW_019507550.1:0-620 GCF_002814215.2 Seriola lalandi dorsalis
CTTTAACGTTTTTATGACTTTTTATGCCTTACTATACTATGATGTTTTTATGACGTTTCATGACTTACTATACTATGACGATTTTATGTTTCTTTATGTCTTACTATACTCTGATTATTTTATGATTTTTTATACCTTTAAAGTTTTTATGACTTTTTATGCCTTACTATACTATGACGTTTTTATGACTTTTTATGCCATACTATACTAAGATGTTTTTATGACTTTTTATGCCTTGCTATACTATGACGTTTTTATGTTTTTTATACCTTACTATACTATGATATTTTCATGATTTTTTGTACCTTTAACGTTTTTATGACTTTTTATGCCTTACTATAATATGACGTTTTTATGACTTTTTATGCCATACTATACTAAGATTTTTTTATGACTTTTTATGCCTTACTATACTGTGATATTTTTATGACTTTTTTTATGCCTTACTATACTATGATGATTTTATGATTTTTTTTATGCCTTACTATACTATGATGATTTTATGACTTTTTATGCCATAATTTAACGTTTTTATGACTTTTTATGCCTTTAACGTTTTTATGACTTTTTATGCCATACTATACTAAGATGTTTTTATGACTTTTTATGCCTTACTATAC
>NW_019507551.1:0-578 GCF_002814215.2 Seriola lalandi dorsalis
CACTACACTACACTACACTACACCACACCACACTACACTACACTACACTACACCACACTACACTACATTACACTACACTACACTACACCACACCACACTACACTACACCACACTACACTACACTACATTACACTACACTACACTACACCACACTACACCACACCACACTACACCACACCACACTACACTACACTACACTACACCACACCACACTACACTACACTACACTACACCACACCACACTACATTACACTACACTACACTACACCACACTACACTACACTACATTACACTACACTACACTACACTACACCACACCACACTACACCACACCACACTACACTACACTACACCACACTACACTACACCACACCACACCACACCACACTACACTACACCACACCACACTACACTACACCACACCACACCACACCACACTACACTACACCACACCACACTACACTACACCACACCACACCACACCACACTACACTACACTACACCACCCTACACTACACTACACTACACCACACCACACCACACTACACTACACTACACCACCCTACACTACACTACAC
>NW_019507552.1:0-589 GCF_002814215.2 Seriola lalandi dorsalis
CTAGTGATGTATAAAAAGTCATAAAAACGACGTAGTATAGTAAGGCATAAAAATTAATTAAAACGACATAGTATAGTAAGGCATAAAAAGTCATAAAAACGACATAGTATAGTAAGGCACATAAATTCACAAAAACGACATATTCTAGTGATGTATAAAAAGTCATAAAAACGACGTAGTATAGTAAGGCATAAAAATTAATTAAAACGACATAGTAGAGTAAGGCATAAAAAGTCATAAAAACGTTATAGTATAGTAAGACATAAAAAATTTATAAAAACGACATAGTATAGTAAGGCATAAAAAGTCATAGTATAGTAAGGCATAAAAAGTCATAAAAACGACATAGTATAGTAAGGCATAAAAACGACATAGTATAGTAAGGCATAAAAATTCACAAAAATCACATAGTATAGTAAGGCATAAAAAGTCATTTAAAACGTCATAGTATAGTAAGGCATAAAAAGACATAGTATAGTAAGGCACAAAAACGACATAGTATAGTAAGGCATAAATATTCACAAAAATCACATAGTATAGTAAGGCATATAAAGTCAAAAAAACGACATAGTATAGTGAGGCATAAAAA
>NW_019507553.1:0-426 GCF_002814215.2 Seriola lalandi dorsalis
GGCACAAAAACGTCAAAAAACGTCATAGTATATTAAGGTCAAAAAACGTCATAGTATAGCAAGGCATAAAAACGTCAAGAAACGACATAGTACATTAAGGTCAAAAAACGTCATAGTATAGTAAGGCATAAAAACATTAAAAAAACGTCATAGTATATTAAGGTCAAAAAACGTCATAGTATAGTAAGGCATAAAAACATAAAAAAAACGTCATAGTATATTAAGGTAAAAAACATCATAGTATATTTAGATAAAAAAAGCGTCTAAAAACATCATAGTATAGTAAGGCACAAAAACGTCAAAAAACGTCATAGTATAGTAAGGCACAAAAACATCATAGTATAGTAAGGCATAAAAAGTCAAAAAACGTCATAGTATAGTAAGGCACAAAAACGTCAAAAAACGTCATAGCATATTAAGGTAAAA
>NW_019507554.1:0-570 GCF_002814215.2 Seriola lalandi dorsalis
CTTAAATATATATATTTTTAATGTGTCTCAGACTAAAGTTGATCCTTCTAGCATCAAATGAAAACAGATGAAAGGAGGTTTTACAAGAAATTTATTTGCAGTCATTATTTAAATCCACATAAAGATGATCAGTGACAGATTTCTAATCAATACTCTGATCAATTGATTGAGCCATTGAGAAACAGCATGATCAGAGTGATCCAAGTCCCTGTTGGAGTCAGTCAGAGCATTTCCATAGAGAGCCACTTTGCATCAGCAGCACCATGCTCCAGTGCTCTGGGAGAGTTTATAGTCCTGAGAGTTGAAGACTGGATGACTGACAGCTGTCCTTCATGACAACAGAAGACACAGAAATCCTCCTCATCAGAAACATGACTTTGGTCTCCATCCTCATCTGGACTCTCCTCTGCTGCTGCTTCACAGGTAAAGTCCAGAGAATCAAACTCCTCTCCTCCATCAACATCCGTCCCTCTGAAATGAAGCCGACAAAACCATGACGCTGCTTTATGTTTCTGTCTCTGTGTCCTCAGAGTCCAGAGGACAGGTCACAGTGACTCAGCCTGGAGCAGT
>NW_019507555.1:0-552 GCF_002814215.2 Seriola lalandi dorsalis
CATAAAAAGTCATAAAAACATCATAGTATAGTAAGGCATAAAAAGTCATAAAAACGACATTGTATAGTAAGGCCTAAAAAGTCATAAAAACATCATACTATAGTTAGGCATAAAAGTCATAAAAACGTCATAGTATAGTAAAGCATAAAAGGTCATAAAAACATCATAGTATAGTCAGGCATAAAAAGTCATAAAAACGACATAGTATAGTAAGGCAAAAAAGTCAAAAAAACATCTTAGTATAGTAAGGAATAAAAAGTCACAAAAACGACATAGTATAGTAAGGCATAAAAAGTCATAAAATCGACATTGTATATTAAGGCATAAAAAGGTCATAGTATAGTAAGGCATGAAAAGTCATAGTATAGTAAGGCATAAAAAGTCATAAAGTCGACATTGTATATTAAGGCATAAAAACGTCATAGTATAGCAAGGCATGGAAAGTTATATTATTGTAAGGCATAAAAAGTCATAAAAACGACATAGTATAGTAACGCATGGAAAGTCATAGTATAGTAAGGCATAAAAAGTCATAAAAACGACATAGTATAG
>NW_019507556.1:0-606 GCF_002814215.2 Seriola lalandi dorsalis
CTCATGTAATCTAAAGGTACCAGGTTAGAGGGAGGAGGTTAGCTTCATGCAGGTTCTAGAACTGAGACGTACGACTGTGTGTGAACATACGAGTACCTGATTAACTGTATGACTGACCACAACCTAAGCAAACATTACAACAACAAGACATCAATCAACAAGTACATTAACAAAGTTAAGACTTCTGCTGCTTGGCTGTGCTGTGCTGTGTTGTGCTGTGCTGTGCTGTGTTGTGCTGTGCTGTGCTGTGCTGTGCTGGGAAAGGTTAGGCCCAGTCCGTTAACGTTACCCAGTCCTTGGAACAAGCAAAGAGGTCCTTTCCAGTGTTTTGTAAAGTCCAGTGAGTTGGGAGGTTTCCTGGTGGAGTAAAGTCCTGTCTGGCTGTGTTGCTTTGCTGTTATCTCCCTTGTTCTCCTCACAGAGTTAGCTGTTCCATGCTAACTCTGCTATGACTCCTGTTGCTTGGAAAATCAGCTGGCCTTGTGTCGTAGCTGCTGATTCTGAAGAGGATTTGGTTCACTCTCAGTTAATCCGAAGCAGGTCGCTGCTGTTGAGGAGAAGAGTGTTTGCAGGCTGCTGGTAGCAGGCCGGCGAGAGAGCTGGTTT
>NW_019507557.1:0-865 GCF_002814215.2 Seriola lalandi dorsalis
CATACTATACTATGATGTTTTTTGCCATTTTTATGACTTAATATACTATGACATTTTTTGAAATTTTATGCCATACTATACTATGACGTTTTTTGCCATTTTTATGCTCTACTATAATATGTATTTTTTTGGCATTTTTATGCCTTACTATACTGTTACGTTTTTTGAAATTTTATGCCATACTATACTATGACGTTTTTTGAAATTTTATGGCATACTATACTATGACGTTTTTTGCCATTTTTATGCCTTATTATACTATGACGTTTTTTGAAATTTTATGCCATACTATACCATGACGTTTTTTGAAATTCTATGGCATACTATACTATGACGTTTTTTGCCATTTTAATGCCTTATTATACTGTGATGTTTTTTTAAAATTTTATGCCATACAATACTATGACGTTTTTTGACATTTTTATGCTCTACCATAATATGACTTTTTTTGGCTTTTTTTTGCCTTACTATCGGGTGACGTTTTGTGCCTGAATATACTATGACGTTTTTTGCCATTTTTATGCTCTACTAGAATATGACTTTTTTTTGGCATTTTTATGCCTTACTATACTGTGACGTTTTGTGCCTGACTATACTGTGATGTTTTTTGAAATTTTCACGCAATAGTACACAATGAAGTTTTTTGGCATTTTTATGCCTTACTATACTGTGACGTTTTATGCCATACTGTACTGTGATGTTTTTTGCCATTTTTATGACTTAATATACTATGACATTTTTTGAAATTTTATGCCATACTATACTATGACGTTTTTTGCCATTTTTATGCTCTACTATAATATGTATTTTTTTTGGCATTTTTATGCCTTACTATACTGTGACGTTTTTTGAAATTTTATGGCAT
>NW_019507558.1:0-1049 GCF_002814215.2 Seriola lalandi dorsalis
GTATAGAAAGGCAGAAAAAGTCATAGTATAGTAAGGCATAAAAAGACATAAAAATGTCAGTATAGTAAGGCATAAAAAGTCATAAAAATGTCATAGTACAGTAAGGCATAAAAAGTCATAAAAATGTCATAGTACAGTAAGGCATAAAAAGTCATAAAAACGTCATAATACAGTAAGGCATAAAAAGTCATAAAAACGTCATAGTATAGTAAGGAATAAAAAGTCATAAAAACATCATAGTTTAGTAAGGTATAAAAAGTCATAAAAACGACATAGTATAGTAAGGCATAAAAAGTCATAGTATAGTAAGGCATAAAAAGTCAAAAACGTCATAGTACAGTAAGGCATAAAAAGTCATAAAAACATCATAGTATAGCAAGTCTTGAAAAGTCATAAAAAGTCATAGTATAGTAAGGCATAAAAAGTCATAAAAACATCATAGTATAGCAAGTCATGAAAAGTCATAAAAAGTCATAGTATAGTAAGGCATAAAAAGTCATAAAAACGAGATAGTATAGTAAGGCATAAAAAGTAATAAAAATGACGTAGTATAGTAATGCATGAAAAGTCATAAAAATTCATAGTATAGTAAGGCAAAAAAAGTCATAGTATAGTAAGGCATAAAAAGTCATAAAAACGAGATAGTATAGTAAGGCATAAAAAGTCATAGTATAGTAAGGCATAAAAAGTAATAAAAACGACGTAGTATAGTAATGCATGAAAAAAAGTAATGAAAACGTCATAATATAGTAAGGCATAAAAAGTTAAAGTATAATAAGGCATAAAAAGTCATAAAAACGTCATAGTATAGTAAGGCATAAAAAGTCATAATAACGACATAGTATAGTAAGGCAAAAAAAAGTCATGAAAACGTCATAGTATAGTAAGGCATAAAAAGTCATAGTATAGTAAGACATAAAAAGTCATAATATAGTAAGGCATATAAAGTCATAAAAACATAAGTATAGTAAGGCAAAAAAGGTCATAGTATAGTAAGGCATAAAAAGTCATAAAAACGACATATTATAGTAAGGCATAAAAAGTCATAG
>NW_019507559.1:0-666 GCF_002814215.2 Seriola lalandi dorsalis
ACACTGTCTCACAGCGTCTCACACTGTCTCACAGCGTCTCACAGTGTCTCACACTGTCTCACAGTGTCTCACACTGTCTCAACCTGTCTCACAGTGTCTCACACTGTCTCACACTGTCTCAACCTGTCTCACAGTGTCTCACAGCGTCTCACACTGTCTCACAGCGTCTCACACTGTCTCACAGCGTCTCACAGCGTCTCACACTGTCTCACACTGTCTCACACTGTCTCACAGCGTCTCACAGCGTCTCACAGTGTCTCACACTGTCTCACACTGTCTCACAGCGTCTCACAGTGTCTCACACTGTCTCACAGCGTCTCACACTGTCTCACACTGTCTCACAGCGTCTCACAGCGTCTCACAGCGTCTCACACTGTCTCACAGCGTCTCACAGCGTCTCACAGCGTCTCACAGTGTCTCACACTGTCTCACAGTGTCTCACACTGTCTCACACTGTCTCAGTGTCTCACAGCGTTTCACACTGTCTCACAGCGTCTCACACTGTCTCACAGCGTCTCACAGCGTCTCACACTGTCTCACACTGTCTCACACTGTCTCACAGCGTCTCACAGCGTCTCACACTGTCTCACACTGTCTCACACTGTCTCACACTGTCTCACACTGTCTCACAGCGTCTCACAGCGTCTCACAGCGTCTCACAGTGTC
>NW_019507560.1:0-465 GCF_002814215.2 Seriola lalandi dorsalis
GAGGAGGAGAGGAAGAGAGGAGGAGGGGGAGTAGAAGGAGGGGGAGAAATGTCAGGTTTAGTTCATAATGACAGGTGTAATTCTATTCTACTGTACAGCATGTTCTATGAGCTGATGTGACTCCTGCAGCTCGAGGAGAGACATCGTCACAACATCCTCAGAGAGAGAGAGGGAGAGAGACAGAGAGAGACAGAGAGAGAGAGGGAGAGAGGGAGAGAAAGAGAGAGAGGGAGAGAGAGAGAGGGAGAGAGAGAGACAGAGAGAGAGAGGGAGAGACATCGTCACAACATCCTCAGAGAGAGAGAGGGAGAGAGACAGAGAGAGACAGAGAGAGAGAGGGAGAGAGGGAGAGAAAGAGAGAGAGGGAGAGAGAGAGAGGGAGAGAGAGAGACAGACAGAGAGAGAGACAGAGAGAGAGAGAGGGAGAGAGGGAGAGAAAGAGAGAGAGGGAGAGAGAGAGAGGGA
>NW_019507561.1:0-782 GCF_002814215.2 Seriola lalandi dorsalis
TTTTGACATTTTTATGCCATACCATACTTTGATGTTTTTTGACATTTTTATGCCTTCCAATACAATTTCATTTAATGCCTTACCATACTATGACGTTTTTATGTCCTCTTATGCTTCAATATACTATGATGTTTTTTTGACATTTTATGCCATAGTATACTATGACGTTTTTTGACATTTTTATGCCATACCATACTTTGATGTTTTTTGACATTTTTATGCCTTCCAATACAATTTCATTTGATGCCTTACCATACTATGACGTTTTTATGTCCTCTTATGCTTCAATATACTATGATGTTTTTTTGACATTTTATGCCATAGTATACTATGACGTTTTTTGACATTTTATGCCATAGTATACTATGACGTTTTTTGACATTTTTATGCCTTCCAATACAATTTAATTTGATGCCTTACCATACTATCACGTTTTAATGACCTTTTATGCCTTAATATACTATAATGTTTTTTTGACATTTTATGCCATAGTATACTATGACGTTTTTTGACATTTTTATGCCATACCATACTTTGATGTTTTTTGTCATTTTTATGCCTTCCAATACAATTTCATTTGATGCCTTACCATACTATCACGTTTTAATGACCTTTTATGCCTTAATATACTATGATGTTTTTTTGACATTTTATGCCATAGTATACTATGACGTCTTTTGACATTTTTATGCCATACTATACAATGACGTTTGTCATTTTTATGCCATCCAATACAATCTCATTTGATGCCTTACCATACTATGACGTTTTTATGACCTTTT
>NW_019507562.1:0-558 GCF_002814215.2 Seriola lalandi dorsalis
AACATTAAATGAAATAACATAAAACTACTTGCACTAATAATGGCAGAGAGGAGTAATAGGAGTGTTGATTTCATATTACATCCTTCAAACCTGGAATTAATCATGATATAAGTGGTTAATTGGTCAAACAACAATATAAACATTTCCCAAAGCTAATAGTTTATAAATGTGGATTACACAGCAGTTCTTTGACTGTAATAATAATAATGTAGACATTCTGGATGTCATGTAGTGTGTGTTACCTCGTGTGAAGGATGCTGACAGTATGGTCACATGAAGGACCTTGTCTTAAAATCTACATGTTACATTTCAAACATTCTATAGAAATGAATGTGTGTATGGATGAGTGCATGACATGGTGTCATAGTGTTGGATGGGCAGCAGAGATGCTGGAGTGAGAGTAGTTCTAATGGCAATCACAGAAGCACAACCAATGATGAAACGCTATTGAATGACTTGTGGTGATGCTGTTATGTTTTCATATGCAAGTGCAGGCACAGACTGAATCGCCTTCTCTTTGTGTTACTGTTGCTGGGAAATTGTAGGTGTATACAGATG
>NW_019507563.1:0-470 GCF_002814215.2 Seriola lalandi dorsalis
AGCAGCTCGGCTACAGGCTGGTACTGACTGCTGTCAGAGCCTCTCTTCTGATTGGCTGACTGTTTTCTGAGCCATCCAATGAAAACACACTCAGAGAAACTAAATCGTGCGATGGTTGGATGGTGGGTCCAGATGGGCGGGGCTTCCACCAGCAATGTGCGGCTGATGATGTTGGGTTACGTTTTGGTGCAAATGTCGAGGTCCAGTGTTTTTATTTGATTACCCTGCTTTTATTTTATTTTTTTTGCCTGAGCAGTGTTTTATTTTGAAAACTCTGAGGTTGTGTTTTATTTTGAAAACTCCGGGGGGGGGGGTTGTGGGTTGTGTTTTATTTTGGAAACTCTGGAGTTGTGTTTTATTTTGAAAACTCGGGTTGTGTTGTAGTCTGGATAGAAAATGAGACCTTTGTAAACGATGAGGTCACAGCCAGGGTCTCTCCTGATTGGCTGTCATCAGCCTGGACTACCAGT
>NW_019507564.1:0-795 GCF_002814215.2 Seriola lalandi dorsalis
TCTAAATCGACTCTTTCCCTCGTTAAAGCTGTCTGTGTGTATCCAAAATCTCAGCATTCACATTTAGTGGGATTTCTACACAGAACACTTCAGGATAAGTTTTCCTGTCTATTTGAGTAGCATTCATGAAGAATATGATGGATTTCATGTTTACATGTCATAAAGTTATCAGCTACACCTTAGAATGCGATACAGTTGAAAAGCGCTTTTAAGCGTCAGGATCTGATCTAAGTCCTCGTCAGAAGCTTTCTCTTTGTCTGAGAACTGAGTTTTAGTCTCTGTCGCTGTTTCCACGTTTCCAGCGTCTAAATCGGCTCTTTCCCTCGTTAAAGCTGTCTGTGTGTATCCAAAATCTGAGCATTCACATTTAGTGGAATTTCTACACAGAATTCTTCAGGATAAGTTTTCCTGTCTATTTGAGTAGCATTCATGAAGAATATGATGGATTTCATGTTTACATGTCATAATATTATCATTTACACCTGAGAATGCGATACTGTTGAAAAGCGCTTTTAAGCGTCAGGATCTGCTCTAAGTCCTCGTCAGAAGCTTTCTCTGTGTCTGAGAAGTGAGTTTTAGTCTCTGTCGCTGTTTCCACGTTTCCAGCGTCTAAATCGGCTCTTTCCCTCGTTAAAGCTGTCTGTGTGTATCCAAAATCTGAGCATTCACATTAAGTGGGATTTCTACACAGAACACTTCAGGATAAGTTTTCCTGTCTATTTGAGTAGCATTCATGAAGAATATGATGGATTTCATGTTTACATGTCATAAAGTTATCAGCTACACCTTAGAATG
>NW_019507565.1:0-588 GCF_002814215.2 Seriola lalandi dorsalis
ATGTGTATTATAGATTATAGATCAGCTCTAGCTTCTATATTAATACTGTGAAAGTATCAAAGCCTCAGTCCACAGAGAAATGCACACAGCCTGTATTCAGAAACTGAGCCTTAAAACCAGCCGTCAGGACTTCTGGAACTTTGTGATGTCACAACAAAGCAGTCACCAAGCCCCGCCCACCTGGACCCACCATCCAAACCTTGCAGGATTTGGCTCAGAGCCTCCTCTCTTCTGATTGGCTCACAGACCTGTTGTTACTAGAGCTGCAGAGAGAAGCCTGAGAGAGGAGATGTAAAACTACACTGAGATGGTTTTAATATGTTCTGATGGATCAACACTTCAAATAAAACACAGAAGAAGAAGAAACGTGGAGCTTTAAATCTAGTGAATCCCTGGTGCAGATTATATATGTATATGGTTGAATGTAAATGTGTTTGTGTTTGTTGCTCCTCACTCAGGTTTTGATTGGAGCCTCCATTTTAAGTGGGAGCAGCTGTCACCAGAACAGAGGGCTCGCCGGATCGACCCCACTCAGCCAATCAAGTAATTCACACACACACACACACACACACACACACACACACACAC
>NW_019507566.1:0-573 GCF_002814215.2 Seriola lalandi dorsalis
AGCGCACGTACATGAAATGGGCGTCCACGCGTGCGGTGTGATGCCCCGAGTCTAAGGAGACTGTCCTTGTGCATGTCGGACGCTCCTGTGAATTTTTATGAATTTATTTCAATTTTTGGGATTGTCGCGAGCTCGCGAACACCACCCGTGCTGAAAATTGAACCAGGAATGGAAGGCTGAAAAACCACTGCAATGTGGAGTTATTCACATTAGACTTCACTATAGACTTGCTCTGCAAGTGACAACCAGCAACAAAGTGAACATGGCTGACATGTTGTCAGAAAGTAGTGTCAGCAAGAGCTCATGTAGTCAGGATGGCCGAGCGGTCTAAGGCGCTGCGTTCAAGCTGGGGAACATTCGTCCATCAAAGAGGGGGAAGAAGGGGGGAGAAGGGGGGAGAAGGAAAAAGAGAGAAAAAAGAGGAAAAAAGGGAAAAAATGAGAAAGAAAGAAAAGACATGAACATTTTATATCCATGACTATTTGATGGATGCATTTCTTGCTGCCTGAAGACAAGTAGCAAGCTTTTCATGTTTTTAAATGTTTTGGACAGTCCATGGACGGGATTCGAACC
>NW_019507567.1:0-1038 GCF_002814215.2 Seriola lalandi dorsalis
TGGTCTGTCTTTGTTTATCTTGGTTTTTTTCTGGTCTTCTGTCTTAGTTTTGGTCTGTCTTGATCTTGGTCTGTCTTGGTCTGATTTGGTTTGTCTTGGTCTGTCTTGGTCTGATTTGGTTTGTCTTGGTCTGTCTTGGTCTGTCTTGGTCTGTCTTGGTCTGTCTTGGTCTTAGTCTGTCTTGGTCTGTCTTGGTCTGTCTTGGTCTGTCTTGGTCTTGGTCTGTCTTGGTCTGTCTTGGTCTGTCTTGGTCTGTCTTGGTCTTAGTCTGTCTTGGTCTGTCTTGGTCTGTCTTGGTCTGTCTTGGTCTTAGTCTGTCTTGGTCTGTCTTGGTCTGTCTTGGTCTGTCTTGGTCTGTCTTGGTCCTAGTTTTCTTGGTTTGTTGTGGTCTGTCTTGATCTTGGTCTGTATTGGTCTGATTTGGTTTGTCTTGGTCTGTCTTCCTTTGGTCTTAGTCTGTCTTGGTCTGCCTTGGTCTGTCTTGGTCTGTCTTCCTTTGGTCTTAGTCTGTCTTGGTCTGTCTTGGTCTGTCTTGGTCCTAGTTTTCTTGGTTTGTTGTGGTCTGTCTTGATCTTGGTCTGTCTTGATCTGTCTTGGTCTGTCTTGGTTTGGCTGTGTTGCTAGTGTCATATATATATATATATATATATATATATATATATATATAGTATATATATATATATATACTGTATAGTATATTTATACTCTGTGCTCTATTATCTCCCCCCTCTCTTTTTCTTGTCTTTTTCCTGATTTCCTCCTGAAGGATTTCCCCAGAGAAGAAAAAGGTGAACAATGAGGTCAACGCTGAAATATACAAGTTAAATTTTGAAAAAAAAGAAGAAGAAAATAAAAATGTTTCATGAGGGGAAGAAAGCTGGTCCAGCAGTTTTGTAGCAAACAAGCCCCTGTGGGGCTACTATTGGTTTTTTGTCTTAAGTGTAGACTAAAGCAAATCCACACTCAACCCACAAGGTCCCACAGCACACAGCCCACGGCATCATCCTAATGATTGGCCCTGTGGGTTATTGTGTGCAG
>NW_019507568.1:0-526 GCF_002814215.2 Seriola lalandi dorsalis
GGAGTGAAAACCTTACAAAGCAAAGATCGAAGCACATTACACCAATTATTATAAATTAACAGCTCAAGAGTTAATTTCACAAACTTCTCAAGTACAATGTGTTTCATTGAGATTTTTATTTTTGTGTATTAATGATGTGCCGTGTTCTGGAACCATGTCTTTTATCTGTTGGTGAAATAAACATCTCCAGCTCCTGCACTGAGCATCTAGCTGCTCAACAGTGACCTAAACATGACCTAATCATGACCTAAATATGACCTAAACATAACCTAAACATGACCTAAACATGACCTAAACATGACCTAAACATGACCTAAACATGACCTAAACATGACCTAATCATGACCTAATCATGACCTAAACATGACCTAAATATGACCTAAACATGACCTAAACATGACCTAAACATGACCTAATCATGACCTAATCATGACCTAAACATGACCTAAACATGACCTAAACATGACCTAATCATGACCTAAACATGACCTAATCATGACCTAATCATGACCTAATCATGACCTAA
>NW_019507569.1:0-443 GCF_002814215.2 Seriola lalandi dorsalis
GGCACACACAGATACACGAGCACACTCATAAAACTTGACGCCCATTTAGTTGCCACACACGCACACACACACATACACACACACACAGCAACACACACACACACACACACACACACACACACACACACACACACACACAGTGCAGGACAGGCTGACTCTGGATAACTCTCTCCACCCCTCACGGCTGTGTGCTGTTGGACACTTGTGAGGACACGGCGAGGGTTCACACCTCCGTCCTCACCTGAGTGTGACAGACAGTTTGAGGACGGGACGTGATGAGGGTCAACACGCTATAAAACACTGTCTCCCTCCTGCTGTGATTCTCGTCTGCATGACAGGTGACCGAAGGAGGCTGAGGCTCCGCCCACACCGCTACGTTATCGTTTTAAAACTCGTCTCTGTTCCTACGTTTCCTCCTCCGTCCACACGACTCCACGACTCTG
>NW_019507571.1:0-744 GCF_002814215.2 Seriola lalandi dorsalis
TTCTCTCTAACAGTCTGTTCTCTCTCTAACAGTCGGTTCACTCTAACAGTCAGTTCTCTCTAACAGTCAGTTCTCTAACAGTCTGTTCTCTCTAACCGTCTGTTCTCTTTCTAACAGTTGGTTCTCTAACAGTCTGTTCTCTCTCTCTAACAGTCGGTTCACTCTAACAGTCGGTTCTCTCTAACCGTCTGTTCTCTTTCTAACAGTTGGTTCTCTCTAACAGTCTGTTCTCTCTCTAACAGTTGGTTCTCTTTAACAGTCTGTTCCCTCTAACAGTTGGTTCTCTAACAGTCTGTTCTCTCTATCTAACAGTCGGTTCACTCTAACAGTCTGTTCTCTCTAACCGTCTGTTCTCTCTCTAACAGTTGGTTCTCTTTAACAGTCTGTTCCCTCTAACAGTCTGTTCTCTCCAACAGTCTGTTTTCTAACAGTTGGTTCTCTCTAACAGTCGGTTCACTCTAACAGTCGGTTCTCTCTAACAGTCTGTTCCCTCTAACAGTCAGTTCTCTAACAGTCTGTTCCCTCTAACAGTTGGTTCTCTAACAGTCTGTTCTCTCTCTCTAACAGTCGGTTCACTCTAACAGTCGGTTCTCTCTAACAGTCTGTTCCCTCTAACAGTCAGTTCTCTAACAGTCTGTTCTCTCTAACATTCTGTTCTCTTTTTAACAGTCTGTTTTCTCTAACAGTCTGTTCTCTAACAGTCTGTTCTCTTCCTAACAGTTGGTTCTCTTTAACAGTCTGTTC
>NW_019507573.1:0-732 GCF_002814215.2 Seriola lalandi dorsalis
AAAAAAATTATCATAGTATAGTAAGGCATAACAATGTCAAAAAACATCATAGTATATATAGTAAGGTATGAAAATGTCAAAAAATATCATAGTGTAGTAAGGTATGAAAATTTCAGTATAGTAATAGTATAGTAAGGCATAAAAATGTTAAAAAACAACATAGTATAGTAAGGTATGAAAATGTAAAAAAAGGTCATAGTATAGTAAGGCATAAAAATTTAAAAAAAAAGTCATAGTATAGTAAGGCATAAAAATATCAAAAAACGTGATAGTATAGTAAGGCATGAAAATGTCATAGTATAGTAAGGCATAAAAATGTCAAAAAATAACATATTATAGTAAAGTATGAAAATGTAAAAAAATGTCATAGTATAGTACAGCATGAAAATGTCAAAAAACGTCATAGTATAGTCAGGCATAAAAATTTCAAAAAACGTCATAGTATAGTAAGGCACAAAAATGTCAAGAAACTTCATAGTATAGTAAGGCATAAAAATATCAAAAAACGTCATAGTGTAGTAAGGCATGAAAATGTAAAAAAACGTCATAGTATAGTAAGGCCCAAACTGTCAAAAAATGTCATAGTATAGTAAGGCATAAAAATATCAAAAAACGTCATAGTATAGTAAGGCATAAAAATATCAAAAAACGTCATAGTGTAGTAAGGCATAAAAATGTAAAAAAACATAGTATAGTAAGGCATAAAAATGTAAAAAAATATCATAGTATATA
>NW_019507574.1:0-785 GCF_002814215.2 Seriola lalandi dorsalis
GCATTAAATTTTAAAAAGCGTCATAGTATAATAAGGCATAAAAATGGCAAAAAACGTCATAGTATAGTCAGGCACAAAACGTCACAGTATAGTAAGGCAAAAAAATGCCAAAAAAAAGTCATATTATAATAGAGCATAAAAATGGCAAAAAACGTCATAGTATAGTATGGCATAAAATTTCAAAAAAACGTCACACTATAGTAAGGCAAAAAAATGCCAAAAAAAGTCATGTTATAGTAGAGCATAAAAATCGCAAAAAACGTCATAGTATTGTATGGCATAAAATTTCAAAAAAACGTCACAGTA
Source organism: Seriola lalandi dorsalis (assembly GCF_002814215.2). Taxonomy (NCBI): domain Eukaryota; kingdom Metazoa; phylum Chordata; class Actinopteri; order Carangiformes; family Carangidae; genus Seriola; species Seriola lalandi. The sequence continues at coordinate 307 of NW_019507574.1, forward strand.
TAGTAAGGCATAAAAATGCCCAAAAAATACATATTATAGTAGAGCATAAAAATGGCAAAAAAAAGTCATAGTATAGTATGACATAAAATTTCAAAAAACGTCATAGTATAATAAGGCATAAAAAGGGCAAAAAACGTCATAGTATAGTAGAGCATAGAAATGTCAAAAAACGTCATAGTATTGTATGGCATAAAATAAAAAAAAAAACATCATAGTATAATACGGCATAAAAATGGCAAAAAACGTCATAGTATAGTATGGCATAAAATTTAAAAAAACGTCATAGTATAGCATGGCATAAAATTTCAAAAAATGTCATAGTATACTAAGGCATAAAAATGACAAAAAAACGTCATAGTAAAGTCAGGCACAAAACGTCACAGTATAGTAAGGCATAAAAATGCCAAAAAAATACATATTATAGTAGAGCATAAAATTGTCAAAAAACGTCATAGTATTGTATGGCATAAAAATGTCAA
>NW_019507575.1:0-855 GCF_002814215.2 Seriola lalandi dorsalis
TACTATACTATGACGTTTTTATGACTTTTTATGCCTTACTATACTATGACGTATTTATGACTTTTTATGCCTTACTATACTATGACATTTTTATGACCTTTCATGCCTTACTATACTATGACGTTTTTATTACTTTTTATGACATACTATACTATGACGTATTTATGCCATACTATACTATGACATTTTTATGACTTTTCATGCCCTACTATACTATGACGTTTTTATGACTTTTTATGCCTTGCTATAATATGACTTTTTATGCCTTACTATACTATGATGTTTTTTGACTTTTAATGCCATACTATACTATGACCCTTTTTGACGTTTTATGCCTTACTATACTATGACGTTTTTTTTTTATATTTTTATCCCATACTATACTATGAAGTTTTTTTTGGCATTTTTATGCCTTACAATACTATGTAGTTCTATTCTATACCATACAATGACATTTTGATGACCTTTTATGACTTGACATACTATGACGTTTTTATGACTTTTTATGCCTTACTATACTGTGACGTTTTTATGCCATACTATACTATGACTTTTATATGACTTTTTATGCCTTACTATACTATGACGTTTTTATGACTTTTTATGCCTTACTATACTATGACATTTTTATGACTTTTCATGCCTTACTACACTATGACGTTTTTATGACGTTTTATGTGCTTATTCTACTATGACTTTTTATGCTTTGCTAACTATGACTTTTTATGCCTTACTATACTATGACTTTTTATGCCTTACTGTACTATGACTTTTTATTACTTGATATACTATGACGATTTTATGACTTTTTATGACTTACTATACTATGACTTATTTATGCCATACTATACTATG
>NW_019507576.1:0-706 GCF_002814215.2 Seriola lalandi dorsalis
TCGACATCCTGACATCCGAGGTGGCGCAAAACAAGGATGTGCTTTTTGGCAGTCTGAAGAGTGGGATCAAAGGAGCTCATAAAACCGCTGTGTGGAAGAGGGTGACGGAGATGACTTTGGCTCTGCAGCGCCCCCTCCTGCAGCCACGCGCCAACACAGCTGTTTTGAAAAATAAAAGAATCGTGTGTGTCCCCCCCGGCCACCTGCCCACCATGTTTAAAAGTGATAGCTTGGCATCACAAATCACCTGTACATTTATAGTGATAGTTTTTGCGATTGATGAATGCGTAATCATTCATGGATGGTTCCTTCAGACGCACATGAGTGAAATCAATTGCTCCAACCAAATTTGGAAACCCAGCAATCTGGAGATCCCTGCAGTCTCTGAAAACGCGCTCACGTCTGACACGCACGTATTGTTCCTCCAAAACGAGTAAATCTGCCATCGTTATGATTTGATAACTGTCAAAGCATCTGTTTAAATAAGGGAATGAGTAAACATCTGACCAACCACAGTGCAACAATGATTATCTCACTAGATGCTTTTAATTGTTGTTCCAGTTGTGTCACACCCATCGGAAAAAACAAAAAACAATTACACAATTTTGCCATGAGTTAATTTGCAAACACACATTTCTGCTTGTATTTGTTATTATTTCAAATTTTAATGTGCAATAATTAGATGTCATGTTAGGCTATTTAGCCT
>NW_019507577.1:0-497 GCF_002814215.2 Seriola lalandi dorsalis
AATCACACTACAGTAATCACAATAATCACACTACAGTAATCACACTACAGTAATCACAATAATCACACTACAGTAATCACACTACAGTAATCACAATAATCACACTACAGCGATCACACTACAGCGATCACGCTACAGTAATCACACTACAGTAATCACACTATAGTAATCACACTACAGTAATCACACTACAGTAATCACACTATAGTAATCACACTACAGTAATCACACTACAGTAATCACACTATAGTAATCACACTACAGTAATCACACTACAGTAATCACACTATCGTAATCACACTACAATGATCACACTACAGTAATCACACAACAGCAATCACACTACAATGATCACACTATAGTAATCACACTACAGCAATCACACTACAGTGATCACAATAATCACACTACAGTAATCACACTACAATAATCATCACACTACAGTAATCACACCACAGTGATCACACTACAGTAATCACACTACAGTAATCACACTA
>NW_019507578.1:0-461 GCF_002814215.2 Seriola lalandi dorsalis
GCTTTGTTGTGACATCACAAAGTTCCAGAAGTCCTGACGGCTGGTTTTAAGGCTCAGTTTCTGAATACAGGCTGTGTGCATTTCTCTGTGGACTGAGGCTTTGATCCTTTCACAGTATTAATATAGAAGCTAGAGCTGATCTATAATCACACTACACATGGACACAGACCTTTACACTGGAGGAGCTTTTAAAATAATCCAGCACCTGCAACATCTGTCCCATAAACCAGTAATAAAAGTAAAAACCAGCGCAGGGTTAAACAGGGGCAGCGCTGTGGCTCTCTGGTTGGCTGATTCGTCATCATGTACTGGGAGGTTGAACTGGTGCTGAACTCTGCCACAGATCCCACCACACTTCATATGACTCGACTTTGTGCTTCTCTCTCAGATTATTCATAGAAACATAACTGCTGCAAATCATGGAATTGACTTCAGGGATTAATCCTCGCTCACACATGAAT
>NW_019507579.1:0-651 GCF_002814215.2 Seriola lalandi dorsalis
TCTGCTCGGTTGAGTCGCGCAGGTAGAGTCGCAGGTCTTTACCCACGTCGGTCTTCACACACGGAGGTCTTCACACACGGGTTGCACGCGGGCTGACGCTGGCTGACGCTTCAGCGGTGCGATACTGCTCAAGTACCGCACTGCTGATCGCTCACACCTGTCAACGGCCAATCGCGTCGCAGCGGCCGAGCCTCCGCACGGCTGCACCTCGTTGACTCCTGATTGGATCCGCCTCCTCCTCTTCTCTCTCCCAGCTGACAACACACAAAAGTACAAAACACAATTAATCAATTAATTAATCGCTCACTCCCTCTAAAATGACTCTGTTCTGAGTAAAGACATCAAACAATCATTGGAGCTCATTGACATCTGTGTTTCCCCTTGGACTCTACAACAAAAACCTTTGCTCTCCACAAACACATTGCTACGCCACCAGGAAAACAAACTATCATCACAATCAAGGCAGGCGTCATAATCTGCCCACACACCCATAGCCATAAACAACAAACTCTTAACTCCTACAAAAACACACACAACAACTTCATCTGCCGGTCCCAGACACACCGACAGAAACAGAGACAATCTGTAATTAACTAACTGCTGACTGACAAATACACAGAGCAGTAATGGACTCCTGTTACTGAAAACACA
>NW_019507580.1:0-778 GCF_002814215.2 Seriola lalandi dorsalis
TAGTATGGTATGGCATAAAAAGTCATAAAAACGTCATAGTATAGTAAGGCATAAAAAGTCATAGTATAGTAAGGCATAAAAAGTCATAAAAACGTCATAGTATAGTATGGCATAAAAAGTCATAGTATAGTAAGGCATAAAAAGTCATAAAAACGTCATAGTATAGTAAGGCATAAAAAGTCACAAAAACGTCATAGTATGGTATGGCATAAAAAGTCATAAAAACGTCATAGTATAGTAAGGCATAAAAAGTCACAAAAACGTCATAGTATAGCATGGCATAAAAAGTCATAGTATAGTAAGTCTTAGAAAGTCATAAAAACATCACAGTATAGCATGGCATAAAAAGTCATAGTATAGTAAGGCTTAAAAAGTCATAAAAATTAAGTAGTATAACATGGCATAAAAAGTCATAAAAACGTCATAGTATAGCATGGCATAAAACGTCATAGTATAGTAAGGCATAAAAAGTCATAAAAACGTCATGGTATAGTATGGCATAAAAAGTCATAAAAACGTCATAGGATAGTAAGGCATAAAAAGTCATGAAAATGTCATAGTATAGTAACGCTTAAAAAGTCATTAAAACGTCATAGTATAGCATGGCATAAAAAGTCATAGTATAGTAAGGCATAAAAAATCATAAAAACGACATAGTATAGTAAGGCATAAAAAGTCAAAGTATAGTAAGGCATAAAAAGTCACAAAAACGTCATAGTATAGTAAGGCTTAAAAAGTCATAAAAACGTCATAGTATAGCATGGCATAAAAAGTCATA
>NW_019507581.1:0-629 GCF_002814215.2 Seriola lalandi dorsalis
GTAAGGCAAAAAAAGTCATAAAAATGTCATAGTATAGTAAGGCATAAAACGTCATAATATAGTAAGGCATAAAAACGTCATAGTATAGTAAGGCATAAAACGTCATAATATAGTAAGGCATAAAAACGTCATAGTATAGTAAGGCATAAAAAGTCATAAAAAAGTCATAGTATAGTAAGGCATAAAAAGTCATAAAAAAGTCATAGTATAGTAAGGCAAAAAAAGTCATAGTATAGTAAGGCAAAAAAAGTCATAGTAAAGTAAGGCATAAAAAGTCATAAAAAAGTCATAGTATAGTGAGGCAAAAAAAGTCATAGTATAGTAAGGCATAAAAAATCATAGTATAGTAAGACAAAAAAAGTCATAGTACAGTAAGGCATGAAAAGTCATAAAAACGTCATAGTATAGTAAGGTATAAAAAGTCATAGTATAGTAAGGCATAAAAAGTAATAAAAAGTCATAGTATAGTAGGGCATAAAAAGTAATAAAAAGTCATAGTATAGTAAGGCATAAAAAGTCATAGTATAGTAGGGCATAAAAAGTCATAAAAAGTCATAGTATATTAAGGCATAAAAAGTCATAGTATAGTAAGGCATAAAAAGTCATAAAAACATCATAGTATAGTAAGG
>NW_019507582.1:0-681 GCF_002814215.2 Seriola lalandi dorsalis
TTACTATACTATGACGTTTTTATGACTTTTTATGACATACTATACTATGACGTTTTTATGACTTTTTATGCCATACTATACTATGACGTTTTTATGACTTTTTATGCCATACTATACTATGACGTTTTTATGAGTTTTTATGCCTTACTATACTATTACTTTTTATGCCTTACTATACTATGTAGTTTTTATGACTTTTTATGCCATACTATACTATGATGTTTTTATGAGTTTTCATGCCTTACTATAATATAACTTTTTATGCCTTACTATACTATGACGTTTTTATGACTTTTTATGCCATACTACACTATGACTTTTTTTGAGTTTTTATGCCTTACTATAATATAACTTTTTATGCCTTACTATACTATGTCGTTTTTATGACTTTTTATGCCATAGTATACTATGACTTTTTTTTGAGTTTTTATGCTATACTATAATATAACTTTTTATGCCTTACTATACTATGTCGTTTTTATGACTTTTTATGCCATAGTATACTATGACTTTTTTTTGAGTTTTTATGCTATACTATAATATAACTTTTTATGCCTTACTATACTATGTCGTTTTTATGACTTTTTATGCCATACTATACTATGACGTTTTTATGACTTTTTATGCCATACTATACTATGACTTTTTTTTGAGTTTTTATGCCTTACTATAATATAACTT
>NW_019507583.1:0-598 GCF_002814215.2 Seriola lalandi dorsalis
GAACTCTTTCAGAGGATTTCTGCATCACATCCTTCTGTTTCTTATCAATAATTCTGTCAATCACGAGATCAAGCGATTGATTGTGTGGAGACGTTTACGAACGACTTCTACCCACCGAGCCAGAAGTTCCGTCATTTCCTTCGCCATTTCTTCCCTAAAGGACGAGGCGCCGGCGCAAAGAAGAGAGTTACTGAAACGTTTTTATAATCATATCTACAAAACACTGAAATATTCAAAGCAGAAGGAAAAGAGATGAAAAGGAGAAAGAGATGAAGAGGAGAAAGAGATGAAGAGGAGAAAATGATGAAGAGGAGAAAGAGAGGAAGAGGAAAGAGATGAAGAGGAGAAAGAGATGAAGAGGAGAAAATGATGAAGAGGAGAAAATGATGAAGAGGAGAAAGAGAGGAAGAGGAAAGAGATGAAGAGGAGAAAGAGATGAAGAGGAGAAAATGATGAAGAGGAGAAAATGATGAAGAGGAGAAAGAGAGGAAGAGGAAAGAGATGAAGAGGAGAAAGAGATGAAGAGGAGAAAATGATGAAGAGGAGAAAGAGAGGAAGAGGAAAGAGATGAAGAGGAGAAAGAGATGAAGAGGAGAAA
>NW_019507584.1:0-937 GCF_002814215.2 Seriola lalandi dorsalis
TATGATGTTTTTTGCCATTTTTATACCTTATGATACTGTGATGTTTTTTGGCGTTTAATGCCTTACCATACTGTGACGTTTTTATGACCTTTCATGCCTTTATATACTATTATGTTTTTGTGACATTTTATGCCATACTATACAATGAAATTTTTTCTACATATCCAAGTCACGCTATATGATTAAGTTTTTTGACATTTTTTTGCATTACTATTCTTTGATTTTTTCATGACATTTTATGACTAATGGACAATCTTTTGTGATATCTCAAGGATTTGTATACTAAAATATCCTTAATACCTTGCTATACTATGAGCTTGTGATGTAGAAGTATTGTGGTACAATGGTCAGGACTACTGCCTAACACTGACAAGGTCATGCGTTCAATCCCTGTTTTGGGGCTTTACTGTCCTATGATGCTTTTTGGCATGTTTATGCCTTACTATACTATGACGTTTTGTGCCTGACTATACTATGACGTTTTTTTGTCATTTCTATGACTTAGTATAATATGACATCTTTTGAAATTTTATGCCATACTATACTATGACGTTTTTTGCCATTTTTATGCTCTACTATAATATGACTATTTTTTGGCATTTTTATGCCTTACTATACTGTGATGTTTTGTGCCTAACTATACTATGACGTTTTTTTTCCATTTTTATGCCTTATTATACTATGACGTTTTTTTTCCATTTTTATGCCTTATTATACTATGACGTTTTTTGAAATTTTATGCCATACTATTCTATGACGTTTTTTGCCATTTTTATGCTCTACTATAATATGACGTTTTTTGCCATTTTTATGCTCTACTATAATATGACTTTTTTTGGCATTTTTATGCCTTACTATACTGTGACGTTTTGTGCCTGACTATACTATGACGTTTTTTGCCATATTTATGCTCTACTATAATATGACTTTTTTTGGC
>NW_019507585.1:0-859 GCF_002814215.2 Seriola lalandi dorsalis
ATGACTTAATATACCATGATGTATTTTTGACATTTTATGCCATACCTATGTCGTTTTTTGTCATTTTTCTGCCATACTATACTAAGATCTATTTTGGCATTTTTATGGCTAATTATATTATTTCGTCTCATTCCAGACCATACTGCGATGATCTCATGACCTTTTATGCCTTAATATACTATGGTGTATTTTTGACATTTTCTGCCATACTATACTATGTGGTTTTTTGACATTTCATGCCATAATATATTAGGACGTTTTTTGACATTTTTATGCCTCATAATATTATTTCGGATCGTGCCTGACCATACTATAACATTTTTATGAACTTTCATGCCTTAATATACCATGATGTATGTTTGACATTTTATGCCATACTACCCTAAGATCTTTTTTGGCATTTTTATGCCTAATTATATTATTTCATCTCATGCCTGACCATACTATGACGATTTTATGACCTTTTATGCATTAATATACCATGATGTATTTTTGACATTTTATGCCATACTATACTATGTCGTAATTTGTCATTTTTCTGCCATACTATACTAAGATCTATTTTGGCATTTTTATGCCTAATCATAGTATTTCGTCTCATGCCTGACCATAGTATAATGTTTTCATGAACTTTGAAGCCTTAATATACTATGATGTATTTTTGACATTTAATGCCGTAATATATTATGACGTTTTTTGACATTTTTGTGCCTCATTATATTATTTCGGATCATGCCTGACCATACTATGACGATTTTATGACCTTTTATGCATTAATATACTATGATGTATTTTTGACATTTTCTGCCATACTACACTAAGATCTTTTTTGGCATTTTTATGGCTAATTATATTATTT
>NW_019507586.1:0-925 GCF_002814215.2 Seriola lalandi dorsalis
AAAGTCATAGTATAGTAAGGCATAAAAAGTCATAATATAGTAAGGCATAAAAAGTCATAATATACTAAGGCATAAAAAGTCATAGTACAGTAAGGCAAAAAAAAGTCATAATATAGTAAGGCATAAAAAGTCTTAAAAAAGTCATAATATAGTAAGGCATAAAAAGTCATAAAAAGTCATAAAAAAGTCATAAAAAAGTCATAGTATAGTAAGGCATAAAAAGCCATAAAAACAACATAGTATAGTAAGGCATAAAAATTCATAAAAAAAACATAGTATAGTAAGGCATAAAAATTCATAAAAAAGTCATAGTATAGTATGGCATAAAAAGCCATAAAAACAACATAGTATAATAAGGCATAAAAAGTCATAAAAAAGTCATAGTATAGTAAGGCATAAAAAGTCATAAAAACGACATTGTGTAGTAAGGCATAAAAAGTCACAGTATAGTAGGGAATAAAAAGTCATAAAAACAACATAGTATATTAAGGCATAAAAATTCATAAAAAAGTCATGGTATAGTATGGCATAAAAAGCCATAAAAACAACATAGTATTATAAGGCATAAAAAGTCATAAAAAAGTCATAGTATAGTAAGGCATAAAAAGTCATAAAAACAACATAGTATAATAAGGCATAAAAAGTCATAAAAAAGTCATAGTATAGTAAGGCATAAAAAGTCATAAAAAAAAGTCATAGTATAGTAAGGCCTAAAAAGTCATAAAAAAAAGTCATAGTATAGTAAGGCATAAAAACTCATGAAAGGTCATAGTATAGTAAGGCATAAAAAGCCATAAAAAAGTCATAGTATAGTATGGCATAAAAAGTCATAAAAACGACATTGTGTAGTAAGGCATAAAAAGTCATAAAAACGACATTGTATTGTAAAGCATAAAAAGTCATAGTATAGTAAGGCATAAAAAGT
>NW_019507587.1:0-550 GCF_002814215.2 Seriola lalandi dorsalis
TGATTGGTTATTCTATTGCTTGGCTGGACTAATTGCTGCTCTGGTTCTTAATTATTTATTAAAAGAAAACCTAGCAGAACACCCCCGCAGTTTCATGACCTTGCTCTTTCTTACTTTGTAGCGATCCTTTTTATCCGTCTTTGGTTTTTATTGAGAGGACCCTTACCTCTTTAAAACAAAGGGTGGCGTTGTCATTTTTATTCTAATTTATTACATTGTTGCATTTTAGTCTTTTTTTTAAGTTAAGTCATAAAGGGCCACATTTACATGTAATAAAGTTATCAGCTGCACCTGAGAATGCGATACTGTTGTAACGCTCTGTTAAGCGTCAGGATCTGCTCTAAGTCGTCGTCAGAAGCGTTCTCTGTGTCTGAGAGCTGAGTTTTTGTCACTCATTGTCCTGTCTATACAGAACACTTCAGGATAAGTTTTCCTGTCTATTTGAGTAGCATTCATGAAGAATATGATGGATTTCATGTTTACATGTCATAAAGTTATCAGCTACACCTGAGAATGCGATACTGTTGTAAAGCGCTGTTTCCACGTTTCC
>NW_019507588.1:0-497 GCF_002814215.2 Seriola lalandi dorsalis
AACTATTATTATTTATTTCATTAATAGTGTTATTATTTATTTCCTGACTTTTTTTTTCTGTGAAGAACCCGGAAAGGGTTATTTGGTTATGTGTGGCTTTCTGGAAAACAATAAATTTTTACGTTTAGGCACCCCTGCGATTGTCACACTTTTTCTGTTACAAACTGAACCCGGCCCCCCATCAGCGAAGGGAAAAGTTATGTGGCCCTCACAGGAAAAAGTTTGGGGACCCCTGGCTTAGACCCTTCCACCGTCTCATGAGGAGAGCTAATGATGCTCGCGTTCATGACATCGGACGATAGAATACATGATGATAGAAAACACACGTTTCCTTGACACACTTCAGGCAACCTGACGAGCAAATTACAAAAAAAAAGACACTGATTTAAACAAAGTGTAATAACATTTTGTTCATTATAGCTACGAATAAAATCAACTAATCAACATTTAATTTCCTTCAGCATCAGACTTGGCAGCACCTCCGTACATTTTACCAC
>NW_019507589.1:0-1012 GCF_002814215.2 Seriola lalandi dorsalis
ACTATACTATGACGTTTTTATGACTTTTTATGCCTTACTATACTGTGACGTTTTTATGCCTTACTATACTATGCTGTTTTTATGACTTTTTATGCCTATACTATGACGTTTTTATGACTTTTTATGCCTTACTATTCTGACTTTTTTATGACTTCTTATGCCTTACTATACTATGACTTTTCATGCCTTAGTATACTATGCTGTTTTTATGGCTTTTTATGCCTTACTATACTATGTCGTTTTTATGGCTTTTTATGCCTTACTATACTATGACGTTTTTATGCCTTACTATACTATGCCATTTTTATGACCTCTATGCCTTACTATTCTATGCCGTTTATATGATTTTTTATGCCTTACTATACTATGGTGTTTTTATGACTTTTTATGCCTTACTATACTGTGACTTTTTCACAACTTTTTATGCCTTACTATACTATGACTTTTCATGCCTTACTATACTATGACTTTTTTATGACTTTTTATGCCTTACTATACTATGAAGTTTTTATGACTTTTTATGCTTTACTATACTATGTCGTTTTTATGACTTTTTATGCCTTACTATACTATGACGTTTTTATGACTTTTTATGCCTTACTATACTAAGACTTTTTCATGACTTTTTACGCCTTACTATGATGTTTTTATGGCTTTTTATGCCTTACTATACTATGACTTTTTTAGCCTCATCATACTATGACTTTTTATGCTTTACTATACTATGTCGTTTTTATGACCTTTTATGCGTTACTATACTATAACGTTTTTATGAATTTTTATGCGTTACTATACTATGACGTTTTTATGCCTTACCATACTATGACGTTTTTATGCCTTACTATACTATGTCGTTTTCATGACTTTTTATGCCTTACTATACTATGACATTTTTATGCCTTACTATACTATGACGTTTTTATGCCTTACGATACTATCACGTTTTTATGAATTTTCATGCCTTACTATACTATGTCGTTTTTATGACTTTTTATGCCTTACTATACTATGC
>NW_019507590.1:0-670 GCF_002814215.2 Seriola lalandi dorsalis
ACTATGACTTTTTAATACCTTACTATACTATGACATTTTCATGCCTTATTATACTATGACTTTTAATGTCTTACTCTACTATGACGTTTTTATGCCTTACTATACTATGACTTTTTATGATTTTTAAGGCCTTACTACACTATGACGTTTTTATGACTTTTAATGCCTTACTATACTATGACGTTTTTGTGCCTGACTATACTATGACGTTTTTATGACTTTTGATGCCTTACTACGCTATGACATTTTTTGACTTTTGATGCCTTACTATACTATGACGTTTTTGTGCCTTACTATACTATGACGTTTTTATGACTTTTGATGCCTTACTATACTATGACGTTTTTGTGCCTTATTATACTATGACGTTTTTATGACTTTTGATGCCTTACTACACTATGACGTTTTTTGACATTTGATGCCTTACTATACTATGACGTTTTTTGACTTTTTATTCCTTGTTATACTCTGACGTTTTTATGACTATTGATGACTTGCTATACCATGACGTTTTTTTGCCTTATTATACTATGACGTTTTTATGACTTTATATTTCTTACTATACTATGACATTTTTTTGCCTTACTTTACTCTGACGTTTTTATGACTTTTGATGCCTTACTATACTAAGACGTTTTCATGACTTTTTATGCCTTACTATACTATGACG
>NW_019507591.1:0-613 GCF_002814215.2 Seriola lalandi dorsalis
ATCCCGTTATTACAGTGAACTGTCGTGTCTGGACGAGCTGGTAAAGAGCAGAGCAGCGGACGTGTGTGTCGTGTTTGTTCATATTAAGTTTGGTTCAGTGTTAGTCGGATAGTTTTCAGCTCTAGTTCATTTCATTATTGATGACAGGAGTCAAAACATCTGTTGGAATGATTGTGTCTCTGTCAGAATAAAGAACATCACTGAGAGCTGAGAACCATCATGACATGTGCACCTGCACAATGACTCCAAACTCAGTATTAGTTTCTATTCTATTGTTATTTCATGTAAAACGGTTCAGCAGACTGTTTATTACAACTAAGCTGAGGGAATAATGTATTTTCAGATATCTCTTATCATCTAATCAGAGAGCTGTTTCTTTTGTCTTTTTCTCTAAACTTTACAATATGATATTGATGTGATTTCTCTCTATTATAATGTTTTTTCCATCCAGCCAAGGTCTGGATCTTTGGGGACACCTACAACCTCTTGCAGTGATGATGGAGGCCCTGCACCACCTCCACCTGCAGTGTCCACACATGAAGATCTTCTCTTCCCAAACATACACACAGTGTCTTATATGATAATATAGTATTTTTTAATGTAACACTTGTGG
>NW_019507592.1:0-890 GCF_002814215.2 Seriola lalandi dorsalis
TACGACGTTTTTTGGCATTTTTATGCCTTATTATACTACATCATTTTGTGCCTTACCATACTATGACGTTTTAATGACCTTTTATGCCTTAATATACTATGATGTTATTTTGACATTTTATACCATACTATACTATGACATTTTTTGACATTTTTATGCGACACTACACTATGACATTTTTTGAAATTTTTATGCCATACTATACTATGTCATGTCATGCCTTACCATACTATGACGTTTTTATGACCTTTTATGCCTTAATATACTATGATGTTTTTATGACCTTTTGTGCCTTAATATACTATGATGTTATTTTGACATTTTATGCGACACTACACTATGACATTTTTTAGCCTTACTATACTATGTCATGTCATGCCTTACCATACTATGATGTTTTTATTACCTTTCATGCCTTAATATACTATGATGTTATTTTGACATTTTAATGACATACTAAACTACGACGTTTTTTGCCATTTTTATGCCTTATTATACTACATCATTTTGTGCCTTACCATACTATGACGTTTTTATGACCTTTTATGCCTTAATATACTATGATGTTATTTTGATATTTTATGCGACACTACACTATGACATTTTTTGACATTTTTATGCCTTATTATACTATGTCATTTTGTGCCTTACCATACTATGACGTTTTTATGACCTTTTATGCCTTAATATACTATGATGTTATTTTGACATTTTATGCCATACTATACTATGATGTTTTTTTTTTACATTTTTGTGCGACACTACGACATTTTTTGACATTTTTATGCCTTACTATACTATGTCATGTCATGCCTTACCATACTATGACATTTTTATGACCTTTTATGCCTTAATATACTATGATGTTATTTTGACATTTTATGCCATAC
>NW_019507593.1:0-576 GCF_002814215.2 Seriola lalandi dorsalis
CCCAGATCTACACTCTTATATAAGAAGAGGGAGAATGTGTCCACTTTATTAGGGACACCTGTACAGTCAGCACAGCTGCTCCGCCATAAAGTTTTATGTCTCAGTTTTTACTTCATCAGGGCTTTAAAATTAAAATTCAAACAGAATGTTTTTATGTAATAAATTATATAATAACAACTTAACAAAGAGGCTTTAAAAAGTCAAATAGGCCTAAAACTTGTCGGTCGCCACGAGACCGAACATCAACCTCCAAGGCTGAAACACGAAGAACCAGAAGCTGCAGTTCCTCTAACGACCACTAGAGTCTGGCTCCAACAGTGAGTCAGTCCCCATAGACTCCCATGTTAAAGTGTCCAACTTTACAGCAGAAATCAACATGTTTACAGCCTGGTACAAAAACTGTTTTGGTCTCTAGAGCTGATTTCCTCCTTCATGACACCTGTTTATATAACTCACCTGTTTACATTTTATTAAGGACTAAAGTTATGGAGGATTGAGGGCGTGGCTTCTTTGAGTGGTGTTGTGTGTGTGTGTGTGTGTATGTGTGTGTGTGTGTGTGTGTGTGGGGGGGGGGGG
>NW_019507594.1:0-662 GCF_002814215.2 Seriola lalandi dorsalis
TTATGATATTTTTATGCCATACTATACTATGACGTTTTTTGACAATTTTATGCCATACTATACTATGACGTTTTATGATATTTTTAAGCCATACTATACTATGACGTTTTTTGACAATTTTATGCCATACTATACTATGACGTTTTTTGACAATTTTATGCCATACTATACTATGACGTTTTTTGACAATTTTATGCCATACTATACTATGACGTTTTTTGACAATTTTATGCCATACTATACTATGAAGTTTTTTGACAATTTTATGCCAATACTATACTATGACGTTTTTGACAAATTTATGCCATACTATACTATGACGTTTTTTGACAATTTTATGCCATACTATACTATGACGTTTTATGATATTTTTAATCCATACTATACTATGACGTTTTTTGACGTTTTTTATGCCATACTATACTATGACGTTTTATGATATTTTTATGCCATAGTATTTTTTATCCAATACTATATTATCACGTTTTTTTTATATTTTCAATCAATTCTATAATATGAAGTTTTCTGATATTTTTATGCAATACTATACTATGACGTGTTTCACAATTTTATGCCATACTATACTATGACGTTTTATGATATTTTTAAGCCATATTGCACTATGACGTTTTATGATATTTTTATGCAATACTATACTATGA
>NW_019507595.1:0-1777 GCF_002814215.2 Seriola lalandi dorsalis
TCATAGTATAGCATAGCATAAAAAGTCAGAAAAACGTCATAGTATAGTAAGGCATAAAAAGTCATAAAAAAAACGCCATAGTATAGTAAGGTATAAAAAGTCATAAAAATGTCATAGTATAATAAGGCATAAAAAGCCATAAAAACGTCATAGTATAGTAAGGTATAAAATCGACACACTATAGTAAGGAATGAAAAGTCACAAAAAAGTCATAGTATAGCATGGCATAAAAAGTCATAAAAAAAACGCCATAGTATAGTAAGGTATAAAAAGTCATAAAAATGTCATAGTATAATAAGGCATAAAAAGCCATAAAAACGTCATAGTATAGTAAGGTATAAAATCGACACACTATAGTAAGGAATGAAAAGTCACAAAAAAGTCATAGTATAGCATGGCATAAAAAGTCATAAAAACGTCATAGTATAGTAACGTATGAAAAGTCACAAAAACGTCATAGTATCGTAACGTATGAAAAGTCACAAAAACGTCATAGAATAGTAAGGCATAAAAAGTCATAAAAACAGCATAGTATAATAAGGCATAAAAAGTCATAAAAACGTCATAGTATAGTAAGGCATAAAAAGTCATAAAAACGTCATAGTATAATAAGGCATAAAAAGCCATAACAACGTCATAGTATAGTAAGGTATAAAATCGACACAGTATAGTAAGGTATGAAAAGTCACAAAAAAGTCATAATATAGCATGGCATAAAAGTCAGAAAAACGTCATAGTATAGTAACGTATGAAAAGTCACAAAAACGTCATAATATAGCATGGCATAAAAGTCATAAAAACGTCATAGTATAGTAACGTATGAAAAGTCACAAAAACGTCATAGAATAGTAAGGCATAAAAAGTCATAAAAACGTCATAGTATAGTAGGGCATAAAAAGTCATAAAAACGTCATAGTATAGTAAGGTATGAAAAGTCACTAAAAAGTCATAATATAGCATGGCATAAAAGTCAGAAAAACGTCATAGTATAGTAACGTATGAAAAGTCACAAAAACGTCATAGAATAGCAAGGCATAAAAAGACACAAAAACGTCATAGAATAGTAAGGCATAAAAAGTCATAAAAATGTCATAGTATAATAAGGCATAAAAAGTCATAAAAATGTCATAGAATAATAAGGCATAAAATTAAAATAGAATAATAAGGCATAAAAAAATCATAAAAACGTCAAAGTACAGTAAGGCATAAAAAGTCATAAAAACAGCATAGTATAAAAAGGCATAAAAAGCCATAAAAACGTCATAGTATAGTAAGGTATAAAATTGACACAGTATAGTAAGGCATAAAAAGTCATAAAAGTGTCATAGTATAGTAAGGTATAAAAAGTATTAAAAACGTCATAGTATAGTAAGGTATAAAAAGTCATAAAAACGTCATAGTACAGTAACATATGAAAAGTCACAAAAAGGTCATAGTATAGTAACATATGAAATGTCACAAAAACGTCATAGAATAGTAAGGCATAAAAAGTCATAAAAATGTCATAGTATAGTAGGGCATAAAAAGTCATAAAAACGTCATAGTATAGCAAGGTATAAAATCGACACAGTATAGTAAGGCATAAAAAGTCATAAAAACAGCATAGTATAATAAGACATAAAAAGTCATAAAAACGTCATAGTATAGTAGGGCATAAAAAGTCATAAACGTCATAGTATAGAAAAATGTCATAGTATAATAAGACATAAAAAGTCATAAAAACGTCATAGTATAGTAAGCCATAAAAAATATTAAAAACGTCATAGTATAGTAAGGT
>NW_019507596.1:0-743 GCF_002814215.2 Seriola lalandi dorsalis
CAATAATATGACTTTCCATGCCTTGCTATACTATGACGTTTTTATGCCTTAATATACAATGTCGATTTTATGACTTTTTATGCCTTACTATACTATGACGTTTTTATGACGTTTTTATGCCTTACTATACTATGACGTTTTTATGCCTTAATATACAATGTCGATTTTATGACTTTTTATGCCTTATTATACAATGTCGTTTTTATGACTCTTTATGCCTTATTATACTATGGCATTTTTATGCCTTACTATACTATGACGTTTTTATGACTTTTTATGCCTTACTATACTATGACGTTTTTATGACTTTTTGTGCCTCACTATACTATGACTTTTTATGCCTTACTATACTATGACGTTTTTATGCCTTAATATACAATGTCGTTTTTATGACGTTTTTATGCCTTAATATACAATGTCGATTTTTTGACTTTTTATGCCTTATTATACAATGTCGTTTTTATGACTTTTTATGCCTTATTATACTATGGCATTTTTATGACGTTTTTATGCCTTATTATACAATGTCGTTTTTATGACTTTTTATGCCTTATTATACTATGGCATTTTTATGCCTTACTATACTATGACGTTTTTATGACTTTTTATGCCTTACTATACTATGAATTTTTATGCCTTACTATATTATGAATTTTTATGCCTTACTATACTATGAATTTTTATGCCTTACTATACTATGAATTTTTATGCCTTACTATACTATGTATTTTTTTTGTGAATTT
>NW_019507597.1:0-705 GCF_002814215.2 Seriola lalandi dorsalis
CTATACTATGACGATTTTATGACTTTTTATGCCTTACTATACTATGACTTTTTTATGACTTTTTATGACTTTTTATGCCTTGCTATACTATGACTTTTCATGCCTTACTATACTGTGACTTTTCATGCCTTACTATACTATGACGATTTTATGACTTTTTATGCCTTACTATACTATGACTTTTTTATGAATTTTTATGCCTTACTATACTGTGACTCTTTATGCCTTACTATACTATGACGTTTTTATGACTTTTTATGCCTTACTATACTATGACTTTTTTATGACTTTTTATGACTTTTTATGCCTTGCTATACTATGAGTCTTTATGCCTTAGTATACTATGATGATTTTATTACTTTTTATGCCTTACTGTACTATGTCGTTTTTATGACTTTTCATGCCTTGCTATACTATGACTTTTCATGCCTTACTATACTGTGAATTTTCATGCCTTACTATACTATGACGTTTTTATGACTTTTTATGACTTTTTATGCCTTACTATACTATGTCATTTTTATGACTTTTTATGCCTTACTATACTATGTCGTTTTTATGACTTTTTATGCCTTGCTATACTATGACTTTTCATGCCTTACTATACTGTGACTTTTCATGCCTTACTATACTATGACGATTTTATGACTTTTTATGCCTTACTATACTATGACGATTTTATGACTTTTTATGCCTTACTATACT
>NW_019507598.1:0-478 GCF_002814215.2 Seriola lalandi dorsalis
ACAGTACAGACAGTGACAGTACAGACAGTGACAGTGACAGTACAGACAGTGACAGTACAGTGACAGTACAGACAGTACAGACAGTGACAGTACAGTGACAGTACAGTGACAGTACAGTGACAGTACAGACAGTGACAGTGACAGTACAGACAGTGACAGTACAGACAGTGACAGTACAGACAGTGACAGTGACAGTACAGACAGTGACAGTACAGACAGTACAGACAGATCGAACACAAATTATTATTAATTAACATCAACTCCATCAGTGCTCCATGTTAATAACTGTTTTTTAACAAGGTCACCATGGCAACTTAAAAGGTGATAACATGTACGGCATCTTCATATAACATATGCTTCATATGCACAAATGAAAGGGGAGGGCTCACATTTAAAGGCTGAAATTGTTTCCGCAGAAGAAAGAGTTCCTGTAAAAACAGTGATGATCCAGTTGATCCAGTGTGACAGACACGATCTC
>NW_019507599.1:0-482 GCF_002814215.2 Seriola lalandi dorsalis
TACTTCTACTGCACTTCTCCTGTACTTCTACTGTACTTCTCCTGTACTTCTACTGCACTTCTCCTGTACTTCTACTGTACTTCTACTGTACTGCTGCACTTCTCCTGTACTTCTACTGTACTTCTCCTGTACTTCTACTGCACTTCTCCTGTACTTCTACTGCACTTCTCCTGCACTTCTACTGTACTTCTCCTGTACTTCTCCTGTACTTCTCCTGCACTTCTACTGTACTTCTCCTGTACTTCTACTGTACTTCTACTGTACTTCTACTGTACTTCTCCTGTACTTCTACTGTACTTCTCCTGTACTTCTCCTGTACTTCTCCTGTACTTCTCCTGTACTTCTCCTGTACTTCTCCTGTACTTCTACTGTACTTCTCCTGTACTTCTCCTGTACTTCTACTGTACTTCTCCTGTACTTCTACTGTACTTCTCCTGTACTTCTACTGTACTTCTCCTGTACTTCTCCTGTACTTCTACTGT
>NW_019507600.1:0-713 GCF_002814215.2 Seriola lalandi dorsalis
GACCGTGACAGACACTGAAGCCAGAAGTTTCTACAGTCTCTATTTTATTCAGATATTCCTTAAAATGAGTGAGTAAGCTCAGTGCGAAGACAGAGTGAGATTCTTTTGGAAAAAAAAGACGATTACATTAGGTGTCAATGAGAGCGAGACAGGTATTGCTGCCGGACTCGGCACCCCCGTTTAAATTTTGTGCAGACCCTGCCTGTCAAAGTTACATTTTATGAATCCCAACAACTATGTCTACATTTTGAGAAAGAATTATTTGTCTCCTTTTTACGGTTTGGCCGCGAGCTCGAGTTAAAGATAAAAATAAAGGTTATTTTTTACTGCTTCACGCACTCTAGCCAACTGACGCTTTCACTCTAACTTTGAAGAAAACGTGATTTGCACTCCTCCTTTGAGTGCTCACAATTCATCTCTTTTTGAGAGAGCAGAAGTTTTCCTCCGTTTTACAGTTTGAATCACATTTCTACATGCAGATATGAGAGAGCTGGGTGACTCAGAAAAAAGGTGAAATTTTGTCGAAAAAAGGTGGGTTTCTAAAGAAAATTCCAATGCATTTCTAATGCATTATTTATTCCCAGTTTTTTGAGAATAACTTTGGGAAAAATTGGAATTTTAACACCAAAAGTCATAGCACCCCTTGCGGGATCAAGACGCACGTTTTGATGTATATATTACCGGGGTTTTCTCAAAGCTGCGGGACGAGTTAC
>NW_019507601.1:0-473 GCF_002814215.2 Seriola lalandi dorsalis
TCTACACTGTGAGGTCATGTCTACACTGTGAGGACATGTCTACACTGTGAGGACATGTCTACACTGTGAGGACATGTCTACACTGTGAGGACATGTCTACACTGTGAGGTCATGTCTACACTGTGAGGACATGTCTACACTGTGAGGACATGTCTACACTGTGAGGACAGGTCTACACTGTGAGGTCATGTCTACACTGTGAGGACATGTCTACATTGTGAGGACATGTCTACACTGTGAGGACATGTCTACACTGTGAGGACATGTCTACACTGTGAAGACATGTCTACTTTGTGAGGACATTTGGCTGATCCTCAGAATTTGAAAGCGCTGTTTGTTCAGATTTGGTTTTAAGGTTCAGGTTAGAACCAGGTTTAGGGTTAGGGCTGAGGGAATGCAATATGTCAATGAATGTCCTCACAACTATAGTGAAGGCAATGTGTGTGTGTGTGTGTGTGTGTGTGTGTGTGTGT
>NW_019507602.1:0-594 GCF_002814215.2 Seriola lalandi dorsalis
ATCCTGTTTAGAGAGTTTTGGATGTCAGCAGCATACCATTATTCCCACACACTCCAAAGGACACATTCTGGATTTAATCTGCTGCTCTGGTGTCACCCCCCTTGAACTTACAGCTGATGAACTCCCCATAACTGACCACTTTCTCCTCTCATTTACAGTGAAACTCACTCTTTCCATTTCTAAAACACCACGCCTCATTTCATTCCGGAATATAAATAACATCAACCCTGCCACTCTCACATCAAGTATCCACTCCTTCTGCCTCCCTGACATCCACAACCTGTCCACCCCTGATGATCTGGTTTCTCACTACAATACTGGACTTCATAATATTCTTAATTCTCTTGCTCCATTAAAAAACAGATCTGTTTCTTTTTCCGTCTCCGCCCCTTGGTTCACCTCTGATCTTCGTCTCATGAAAGCCAAAGGTCGGCAACTTGAACGACTCCATAGAAAAACTGGTCTAACTATCCACAAAGAAATGTACAATAACCATATTTTACATTATCAGGACTCCATTTCCACCACCAAAACCCACTACTACTCCAGTATCATCGATGCAAATAAAGGAAACTCCAAGCAACTGTTCTCCCT
>NW_019507603.1:0-603 GCF_002814215.2 Seriola lalandi dorsalis
GTGTCTGTGATGAAAATATCTGCAGTGGTTGTAATGTAAAACGTTCCTGTTGGTGCCGATCGCTCCTCACAGAGTGAGTCATCAGAGCTGCAGGGCGATCGAGCTCCACACGCTTTGATCAGCAGAGAGAGAGAGAGAGTTTTTATCTCACAATCACACATCGGTAAACTGCTCCTCTCCTTTCTCCTCTCTCCTCTCATCTCTCCTCTTTCCTTTCCTCTCCTCTCCTCTCCTCTCCTCTCCTCTCCTTTCCTCTTTCCTTTCCTCTCCTCTCCTCTCCTCTCCTCTCCTCTCCTTTCCTCTTTCCTCTCCTCTCCTCTCCTTTCCTCTTTCCTCTCCTTTCCTCTTTCCTCTCCTCTCCTCTCCTCTCCTCTCCTCTCCTCTTTCCTCTCCTCTCCTCTCCTTTCCTCTTTCCTCTCCTTTCCTCTTTCCTCTCCTCTCCTCTTTCCTCTCCTCTCCTCTCCTCTCCTCTCCTCTCCTCTCCTTTCCTCTTTCCTCTCCTCTCCTCTCCTCTCCTCTCCTTTCCTCTTTCCTCTCCTCTCCTCTTTCCTCTCCTCTCCTCTCCTCTCCTTTCCTCTTTCCTCTCCTTTCCTCTCTCCTCTC
>NW_019507604.1:0-423 GCF_002814215.2 Seriola lalandi dorsalis
GTAAAGACAAGTCAAGGTCCTTCCTGGACTGACACTCATACTGTACAAGACCATTTTTGGACAGAA
Source organism: Seriola lalandi dorsalis (assembly GCF_002814215.2). Lineage (NCBI taxonomy): Eukaryota > Metazoa > Chordata > Actinopteri > Carangiformes > Carangidae > Seriola > Seriola lalandi. The sequence goes on from NW_019507604.1 coordinate 67, forward strand.
TACTTTATAATGACCTTACCTTGTGTTTCTCCATCAGTGCAACCATATCTGCTATCTTGTGTTGACACTTGCGTTCTGCATCTTCTTTGTTCTTGATGGCCTCTGCTGCTGCTAATTTGATCTTTTGTACCTGTAAGACAAGATGATTTAATTCTTAATTTTTATTCTGGGTGCTAAAAATATGCCAAATAACTTTGGTAACCTCAAGTAGCAACCTCATTCTCAAGTTCTGCTGCAAAGGTGGATTTGTACTCAACATCCTTAAGCAATTTCTGATGGATTTTCTCATTCAGTTTTTCAAGGTTCTGGGACTCATCATGAAGACTGCTGATCTAAAGACAAAAACAAGCATCTACA
>NW_019507605.1:0-608 GCF_002814215.2 Seriola lalandi dorsalis
AAGTATCAAAGCCTCAGTCCACAGAGAAATGCACACAGCCTGTATTCAGAAACTGAGCCTTAAAACCAGCCGTCAGGACTTCTGGAACTTTGTGATGTCACAACAAAGCAGTCACCAAGCCCCGCCCACCTGGACCCACCATCCAAACCTTGCAGGATTTGGTTTCTCTGAGTGTTTTTACCTGAAATCTGCTTTATTTTTATTGGCTCACTCAGAAAACAGTCAGCCAATCAGGAGAGAGGCTCAGAGCCTCCTCTCTTCTGATTGGCTCACCGACCTGTTGTTACTAGAGCTCCAGAGAGAAGCCTGAGAGAGGAGATGTGAAACTACACTGAGATGGTTTTTATATCTCCTGATGGATCAACACTTCAAATAAAACACAGAAGAAGAAAATCTAAAGTTCATCTTCATAAATGTGAATATTTGATGATTTCTCTTCGTCATCTCTGATCAATTCATTTCTAAACCAACAGGAACTAATTGGAAAATTAGCTGATGGTAAAAAAACTGAAAACTAATTAAAACTTAATTAAACAACTAAATTCTTGGCCTTGGAAACAGCAGTTGATAATAATCATCAAGCTCAGGTTAAATGAACTGTTACATTT
>NW_019507606.1:0-681 GCF_002814215.2 Seriola lalandi dorsalis
GTCATAGTATAGTAAGGCATTAAAAGTGATAAAAACGTCATAGTATAGTAAGGCATGAAAACGTCATAGTATAGTAAGGCATAAAAAGTCATAAAAATGTCATAGTATAGTAAGGCATGACAATGTCATAGTATAGTAAGGCATAAAAAGTCATAAAAATGTCATAGTATAGTAAGGCATAAAAAGTCATAAAAACGTCATAGTATAGTAAGGCATGAAAATGTGATAGTATAGTAAGGCATAAAAAGTCATAAAAATGTCATAGTATAGTAAGGCATAAAAAGTCATAAAAACGTCATAGTATAGTAAGGCATGAAAATGTCATAGTATAGTAAGGCATAAGAAGTCATAAAAATGTCATAGTATAGTAAGGCATAAAAAGTCATGAAAATGTCATAGTAGTGTAAGGCATAAAAAGTCATAAAAATGTCATTGTATAGTAAGGCATGAAAATGTCATAGTATAGTAAGGCATAAAAAGTCATAAAAATGTCATTGTATAGTAAGGCATAAAAAGTAATAAAAACGTCATAGTATAGTAAGGCATAAAAAGTGACAAAAATGTCATAGTATAGTAAGGCATGATAATGTCATAGTATAGTAGGTCATAAAAAGTGATAAAAACGTCATAGTATAGTAAGGCATAAAAAGTCATAAAAACGTCATAGTATAGTAAGGCATG
>NW_019507607.1:0-446 GCF_002814215.2 Seriola lalandi dorsalis
TCAGTGTGTTTCAGTGTGTTTCAGTGTGTTTCAGAGTGTGTTTCAGTGCTTGTTTCAGTGTGTTTCAATGTGTGTTTCAATGTGTGTTTCAGTGTGTTTCAGTGCCTGTTTCTGTGTTTGTTTCAGTGTGTTTCAATGTGTTTCAATGTGTTTCAGTGTGTTTCAGTGTGTTTCAGAGTGTGTTTCAGTGCTTGTTTCAGTGTGTTTCAGTGTGTTTCAGTGTGTTTCAGAGTGTGTTTCAGAGTGTGTTTCAGTGCTTGTTTCAGTGTGTTTCAGTGTGTTTCAGTGTGTTTCAGTGTGTTTCAGAGTGTGTTTCAGTGCTTGTTTCAGTGTGTTTCAATGTGTTTCAGTGTGTTTCAGTGTGTTTCAGAGTGTGTTTCAGAGTCTGTTTCAGAGTGTGTTTCAGTGTGTTTCAGTGTGTTTCAGTGTGTTTCAGTGTGTTTCAG
>NW_019507608.1:0-725 GCF_002814215.2 Seriola lalandi dorsalis
TGTAACATCTGTAACATCTCTGTTACATTTCTGTTACATCTTTAACATCTCTGTAACATCTGTAACATCTGTAAAATCTCTGTAACATCTCTGTAACATCTCTGTTACATCTTTAACATCTCTGTAACATCTGTAACATCTATGTTACATCTTTAACATCTCTGTAACATCTCTAACATTTCTGTTACATCTTTATCATCTCTGTAACATCTCTGTTACATCTCTGTAACATCTATGTTACATCTTTAACATCTCTGTAACATCTCTGTTACATCTGTAACATCTATGTTACATCTTTAACATCTCTGTTACACCTGTAACATCTCTGTAACATTTGTAACATCTCTGTAACATTTCTGTTACATCTTTAACATCTCTGTAACATCACTGTAACATCTCTAACATTTCTGTTACATCTTTATCATCTCTGTAACATCTCTGTTACATCTCTGTAACATCTGTAACATCTCTGTTACATCTGTAACATCTATGTTACATCTTTAACATCTCTGTTACATCTGTAACATCTATGTTACATCTTTAACATCTCTGTTACACCTGTAACATCTCTGTAACATTTGTAACATCCATGTAACATTTCTGTTACATCTTTAACATCTCTGTAACATCTGTAACATCTCTGTTACATCTCTGTTACATCTTTAACATCTGTGTAACATCTGTAACATCTCTGTTACATTTCTGTTACATCTTTAACATCTCTG
>NW_019507609.1:0-808 GCF_002814215.2 Seriola lalandi dorsalis
AAGTCATAGTATAGTAAGGCATAATAATTCATAAAAACGTCATAGTATAGTAAGGCATAAAAAGTCATAAAAACGTCATAGTATAGTAAGGCATAAAAAGCCATAATATAGTAAGGCATGAAAAGTCATAAACATGTCATAGTATAGTAAGGCATAAAAAGTCATAAAAACGTCATAGTATAGTAAGGCATAAAAAGTCATAGAAACGTCATAGTATTGTAAGGCATAAAAAATAATAGTAAGGCATAAAAAGTCATAGTATAGTAAGGCATAAAAAGTCATAAAAACGTCATAGTAAAGTAAGGTATAAAAACGTCATAAAAACGTCATAGTATAGTAAGTCATAAAAAGTCATAGAAACGTCATAGTATAGTAAGTCATAAAAAATAATAGTATAGTAAGGCATAAAAAGTCATAAAAACGTCATAGTATAGTAAGGCATAAAAAGTTACAGTATAGTAAGGCAAAAAAAGTCATAGTATAGTAAGGCATAAAAAGTCATAAAAACATCATAGTATAGTAAGGCATAAAAAGTCATAGTATAGTAAGGCAAAAAAAGTCATAAGAACGTCATAGTATAGTAAAGCATAAAAAGTCATAAAAATGTCTTGGTATAGTAAGGCATAAAAAGTCATAAACATGTCATAGTATAGTAAGGCATAAAAATTTATAAAAACAACATAGTATATATAGTAAGGCATAAAAAGTCATAGAAACGTCATAGTATAGTAAGTGATAAAAAATAATAGTATAGTAAGGCATAAAAAGTCATAGTATAGTAAGGCATAAAAAGTCATAAAAACGTCAT
>NW_019507610.1:0-425 GCF_002814215.2 Seriola lalandi dorsalis
GGGGGTGTCAATAAACCTACCGGGAGGGGGACTGGAGGGTCTGGTCTTTGTCTTCAGTGTCCTGTCTTTCTGTCTCAGAGATTTCAGCCGGACAGATTTAGACTTCACATCTTTAGTCTCCTCCTGGAGGAAAAGTATCAGACAGTCAAACATTGTGCATGGTGTGTGTGTGTGTGTGTGTGTGTGTGTGTGTGTGTGTGTGTGTGAACTGGATCCAGCTGGTCCTCAATGTGGACGGAGACACAAACACTTCAGACCAACAACATGACGAATCAGCAGCTGTGTTCTGTATAACCCCTCCCTCACCTTCTGTTTCTGGCTCCTCCTCTTTCCTCGGTAACCTCTGACCCTGGCGCAGCTGCTGTTACTCTCTCTGCTCTCCTGGAAACACACACACACACACACACACACACACACACACACAC
>NW_019507611.1:0-522 GCF_002814215.2 Seriola lalandi dorsalis
TGTCCTCACGTCCTCATGTCCCCGTCCTCATGTCCTCACGTCCTCATGTCTTCCGTCCTCATGTCCTCACGTCCTCATGTCCCCGTCCTCATGTCCTCACGTCCTCATGTCCCCCATCCTCACGTCCTCCTGTCCCCCGTCCTCATGTCCTCATGTCCTCATGTCCTCATGTCCTCACGTCCTCGTCCTCACGTCCTCCCGTCCTCATGTCCCCCGTCCTCATGTCCTCACGTCCTCACGTCCTCACTTCCTCATGTCCTCACGTCCTCGTCCTCACGTCCTCCCGTCCTCATGTCCTCACGTCCTCATGTCCTCACGTCCTCACTTCCTCATGTCCCCCATCCTCACGTCCTCCTGTCCCCCGTCCTCCTGTCCCCCGTCCTCCTGTCCTCATGTCCTCACGTCCTCATGTCCCCCGTCCTCATGTCCTCACGTCCTCATGTCCCCCATCCTCATGTCCTCACGTCCTCACTTCCTCATGTCCCCCATCCTCACGTCCTCCTGTCCCCCGTCCTCCTGTCC